>NC_059215.1:54155488-54415488 GCF_020615455.1 Coregonus clupeaformis
AACTAAACAATGTCAACATTAAAGCTGATGAGGGATGCAGGACAAGTCCTCCTCTACTTACCAAGACTGGAGCGTGTGTTAGACCTCTCCATGATGGCCTTCTTGTTCAATACAGACCTTTTGGCCAAAGACAGATCAGCAGTCACCCGCGTGATAGAGATTCTGAAAACATAGATGGATGGATGGATGGATGGATGGATGGATGGATGGATGGATGGATGGATGGATGGATGGATGGATGGATAGATTCAATTTTATTTGACAATTTAAAAATACAATTCCAGCCACACAAGCAGATACACTGCATTCAAAATCATAAATGATTTTTACAAAACAGTTGTAACACTTATTCCATACTGGTTCTGGCTGTACCCACCTTCCATCAAACCTGTGTTTCAGGAAGTCAAACAGGGCCTTCTGCATCATGTCTGTTACCTGGGAGACAGAGGGGAGGATAATGATTGGTTAGGAACAGAGACCTTGAATCTGCCTCTCTCTCTCTCTCTCTCTCTCTGTCTCTCTTTCCCTGTCTCCCTGCCCCCCTCTCTCTCTTCTCCTCTCTCTATCTCCCCCTTTCTCCCCCTCTTTCGCCCTCTCTGAAATACTTAGAAAGTCACGGAACACAAATCGGTATTTGCTGTATTAAATTAGGACAGAACTTTGTGTGTGGCCTGTTTATGTGACCAATAGGAAGTACACAACATGGATCTGAGTGTTCCTTCCTTTCCATCTGAAGACATGTTAGTCTGACTGGCTGTGGAGCTTAGAGAGAGATGTTAGTCTGATTGGCTGTGGAGCTTAGAGAGAGTTGTTAGTCTGATTGGCTGTGGAGCTTAGAGAGAGTTGTTAGTCTGACTGGCTGTGGATACAACCAAGCACTCCTCCTGCTTCTGCTCTCCTGCTGTCTCTGAGACAGAGAGAGAGCGAGAGAGAGCTGAGAGAGAGAGAGCTTAGAGAGAGAGAGCGAGAGAGAGAGAGCTGAGAGAGTGAGAGTAGAGAGAGAGCTGAGAGAGAGAGCTTAGAGAGAGAGAGAGAGAGTGAGAGAGAGCTGAGAGAGTGAGCGAGAGAGAGCTGAGAGAGATAGAGAGATGAGATAGTGAGAGAGAAGGAGAGAGCTGAGCGAGAGAGAGAGAGCTGAGAGAGAGCGAGAGAGCTGAGAGAGAGAGAGAGAGAGCTGAGAGAGTGAGAGATAGAGAGCTGAGAGAGTGAGAGATAGAGAGCTGAGAGACAGTGAGAGAGCTGAGAGAGTGAGAGAGAGGGAGCTGAGAGAGAGCGCTGAGAGAGAGAGAGAGAGAGAGAGAGAGAGAGAGAGAGAGAGAGAGAGAGGGTGGCAGAGAGGCAGAGAGAGAGAGAGAGAGCGGCAGAGAGAAAATGTTGAAGCATCCCTGACATAACCTACACATCATCTATTCTATAAATGATGCATGTACATCAGGCTGGGATTGTGAGTGGGCAGCACATGACTCATTCTCACTGTATCATAATGTAGTGTCATTTGATAATAGTAAGTCTATGGGGTTGGCCCAAGTTTAATGGGCTAAGGAAAGGGTGTGTGTGTGTGTGTGCAGCATGCGTACTTGTGTGCGCGTATCGACCAGCCTCTCACCTCATAGCCTTTCAGTGAGGGCCCCACCAACACCACTGGTCTCATTGAAGGAACAACATCATAGGGTGGGAGATGTTCTGTCTGCAGGGGAGACACACACACACTGGACTTGGAACGGGCCAACACACACTGGACTTGGAACGGGCCAACACACACTGCACTTGGAACGGGCCAACACACACTGCACTTGGAATGGGCCAACACACACTGCACTTGGAACGGGCCAACACACACTGCACTTGGAACGGGCCAACACACACTGGACTTGGAACGGGCCAACACACACTGGACTTGGAACGGGCCAACACACACTGGACTTGGAACGGGCCAACACACACTGGACTTGGCCAACACACACTGGACTTGGAACGGGCCAACACACACTGCACTTGGAACGGGCCAACACACACTGCACTTGGAACGGGCCAACACACACTGGACTTGGAACGGGCCAACACACACTGCACTTGGAACGGGCCAACACACACTGCACTTGGAACGGGCCAACACACACTTTAGAGCATAACTAGAACCCTGAGTTTTTACTAAGGCCCTGGTCAGATCATGTGGTCAGGGATAACTCTGGGCCCTAAGCATAACCCTCCAGTCATCAGAGATTAGAATCTACCAGTGTCATCAAATAAGAGCAAAACAGATTGGAGTAGAGAGTATTTTATTACACATCCGTTCTTCATTCTAGCTCTGATACAAAGTAGAATAATCTGCATTTCCAACATACCTGCTTTTGCTTCTGCTTGGCTTGTAAAAACAAGAAAAAACAGATTTAGCATGAAAGCTAATATGGAAGTCTATCTATGGAGAGCAGATGGTGTAGTGTCTGAAGACAGGATATCCTGTAGCAACCTTCCAGACCCTTTCGTATTCATCCAGTAAAATGCAACAACACTGTCAGGGTTGGAATCAGATTTTCAGCATCCTTCCTGAATTGACTCAATTGAAATGGAGTTGACCTCAACTCTGGATACTGTGCATTTGGTTAATTGCTTGGGATTTTATGCTGGGTATCTGTAAAGCACTTCGTGACAACTGCTGATGTAAAAAGGGCTCTATAAAAGAAATGCGATTGATTGATTGATAATGAATAAACATGCTTTGCTACATAATGAAAAGCAATTGATTCTGGTATGAGGGAGAAGGGGTAGGTCAATCACCCAACAGCAGTCACTCACCTGCAGTAGGTGGTGTGGATCTCCAGCCGGACGATGAGTTCCCTGCTTTCCTGTAGGACAACAACATGGTGCCGATGAGGAAGACCAGGATTCAAGGACTGTACAAGTACCTTACCTCTCCTTGAATCATCTCCTTGAATCCTCCTCTTGCTTCCTTATGATATTCAAGGAATATTTTACAAGTCCTTGTTGAAGTTTTGAGAAGAAGGCAGGGAGAGGATTGGAGAAGAGGACACAAGGAAAAGAGGAAAGACTACTGAGAAAGAGACTTTGGATGTAGCAGGGGGATATATGAGAGAGGGTGAACCCTGACCTCTGGGCCTGTTTCTGTTCCTGTTTGATCCGCATGGCCTCCAGTTTCACCGGGCTGGGGATGAAGGTTATGTCTGCCCCTTCCTTCACCAGCCGACCGATCCACCAGTCATTGCTGTATTTCTGCAAAGGGCCAAAATGGACGCCAGTCAGGTCAAAATGAAACTGCTGTCACCGCTGTTTCAACAATATGGCAGCAGTGGTTAATGTGGCAGATTCTTAGTAACCGCCGTGATAGAGATGCCTGTGGTAGTCATGGCCATACATATTGTGAATGTGTAAGGACTGGGATACAATAGCTACTGTTTAAGATAACTGCAACATTTACGTCATTTAGCAGACGCTCTTATCCAGTAACAACTAAAGAAATGTGATAGTGGCAATAGTGATTACATTTAAGTCATTTAGCAGACGCTCTTATCCAGAGCGACTTACAGTTAGTGCATACATTATTTTTTTCATACCCCCTGTGGGAATCAAACCCACAACCCTGGCGTTGCAAACGCCATGCTCTATCAACTGAGCTACATCCCTGCCGGCCATTCCCTCCCCTACCCTGGACCAATTGCGCGCCGCCCCATGGGTCTCCCGGTCGCGGCCGGCTACGACAGAGCCTGGATTCGAACCAGGATCTCTAGTGGCACAGCTAGCACTGTGATGCAGTGCCTTAGACCACTGCGCCACTCGGGAGACCAGGTGATGATGTGATAGTGATCATTGATAATGATGCCTACTGAACTCCCCTCACCTCTTTTATGTGTAGAAAATCTTTGGTTTCAAAGTTGATAGCAGCACCTTGGACAGGACAGTCTGCATCTAGAGCCCCACAGTAACTCACGTTGGTCTTCACTGCAAATGCTACCGGTTTCGACTGGGGAGGACAGAGAGAGACATAAAACAGTGTTTACGAATGGATGCTGTGACCTGACAATATCTCATCATATGGGGGTCTCTCCTTGGCTCTCTGGACCTGACTAAACACTGCTTAATTGTTTCTATTCAACCTTTATTTTACCAGGTAAGTTGCCTGAGAACACGTTCACATATACAGATTTAGGATCTTAATTTGATCACTCTTTTGTTGCGGAGAATTGTTCGGCGCAGCAGGAAATGCAAACTTGTAGTTTAAAAGGATTCTAAAGTTAGTAATTTCTACTTTAAAATGTCCAACATTCATTATAATCCACATAATAATCCACATTTCCTGTTGCTGCAGGATTATTTTCCTGCTGTAGTAAACTGGCTCAAATTAAGATCCTACATCTGTACGACCCGAGGAATAGTTGCAGGGGAGAAGAGAGGAAGTGTTGCTCACCTTAACTCTCTCCATCTGCAGTTTGGTCTGATTAAACACCTGTATACCTAAACTACTGACTAAAGTTGAACTCTTACCTTGGCTCTCTCCAGCTGCAGTTTGGCCTGGCGCTTGGCTTCCAGCTAATTAACTAACTAAACTACTGACACTATTAACTAGGGCTGACTAGCGGGTAAAGGAGAGGTTGCCTTCCTTGGCTCTCTCTCTCAGCTGCAGTTGGGACTGGCATTCGACTTCAAACCAGACTTATTCCTGACTAAGGGCTCGATTAAATTCGTAGTGCTGAAGATCAGCACTGTAGCGCGATTTAAATGTAAATGTAATTTCCGATTGTGCTGAGATATGTAGCGTTTACCGTGATTGCAGTCTCCGCCAACGCAGGAACACTGCCTTTCAATTTCTATCGCATTGGCTCTCTCCAACTGACTAGGGGTCTGAAGCCGGGTTACCTACCTTGGCTCTCTCCAACTGACTAGGGGTTTGAAGCCGGGTTACCTACCTTGGCTCTCTCCAACTGACTAGGGGTTTGAAGCCGGGTTACCTACCTTGGCTCTCTCCAGCTGACTAGGGGTTTGAAGCCGGGTTACCTAGCTCTTCCAACTGACTAGGGGTTTGAAGCCGGGTTACCTACCTTGGCTCTCTCCAACTGACTAGGGTTTGAAGCCGGGTTAGCTACCTTGGCTCTCTCCAACTGATTAGGAAGCGGACCTACCTTGGCTCTCTCCAACTGACTAGGGGTTTGAAGCCGGGTGAGCTACCTTGGCTCTCTCCAACTGACTAGGGGTCTGAAGCTGGGTTACCTACCTTGGCTCTCTCCAACTGATTAGGGGTTTGAAGCCGGGTTAGCTACCTTGGCTCTCTCCAACTGCAGTTGGGCCTGGCGCTCGGCTTCAAGCCGAGACGCCTCTGGGTCGTCCTCCAGGGACACGTCGGAATCTGAGGGTCTACTAGTGTAGGAATCAGCTGAACCCTAGAGAGAGAGAGCGAGAGAGAGAGAGGGAGAGAGAGAGTGAGAGAGAGAGAGAGAGAGAGAGAGAGAGAGAGAGAGAGAACAGCAGGTTTACAAAGAAAATCTGCAAAGACTCCATGTTTTCAAATCATCAAAAAATATGATATCAGTCAAAATAACTTGCTACTTGATCTACAGTGGGGGAAAAAAGTATTTAGTCAGCCACCAATTGTGCAAGTTCTCCCACTTAAAAAGATGAGAGAGGCCTGTAATTTTCATCATAGGTACACGTCAACTATGACAGACAAATTGAGGAAAAAAAATCCAGAAAATCACATTGTAGGATTTTTTATGAATTTGTTTGCAAATTATGGTGGAAAATAAGTATTTGGTCACCTACAAACAAGTAAGATTTCTGGCTCTCAAAGACCTGTAACTTCTTCTTTAAGAGGCTCCTCTGTCCTCCACTCGTTACCTGTATTAATGGCACCTGTTTGAACTTGTTATCAGTATAAAAGACACCTGTCCACAACCTCAAACAGTCACACTCCAAACTCCACTATGGCCAAGACCAAAGAGCTGTCAAAGGACACCAGAAACAAAATTGTAGACCTGCACCAGGCTGGGAAGACTGAATCTGCAATAGGTAAGCAGCTTGGTTTGAAGAAATCAACTGTGGGAGCAATTATTAGGAAATGGAAGACATACAAGACCACTGATAATCTCCCTCGATCTGGGGCTCCACGCAAGATCTCACCCCGTGAGGTCAAAATGATCACAAGAACGGTGAGCAAAAATCCCAGAACCACACAGGGGGACCTAGTGAATGACCTGCAGAGAGCTGGGACCAAAGTAACAAAGCCTACCATCAGTAACACACTACACCGCCAGGGACTCAAATCCTGCAGTGCCAGACGTGTCCCCCTGCTTAAGCCAGTACATGTCCAGGCCCGTCTGAAGTTTGCTAGAGTGCATTTGGATGATCCAGAAGAGGATTAGGAGAATGTCATATGGTCAGATGAAACCAAAATATAACTTTTCGGTAAAAACTCAACTCGTCGTTTTGGAGGACAAAGAATGCTGAGTTGCATCCAAAGAACACCATACCTACTGTGAAGCATGGGGGTGGAAACATCATGCTTTGGGGCTGTTTTTCTGCAAAGGGACCAGGACGACTGATCCGTGTAAAGGAAATAATGAATGGGGCCATGTATCGTGAGATTTTGAGTGAAAACCTCCTTCCATCAGCAAGGGCATTGAAGATGAAACGCTGGGTCTTTCAGCATGACAATGATCCCAAACACACCGCCCGGGCAACGAAGGAGTGGCTTCGTAAGAAGCATTTCAAGGTCCTGGAGTGGCCTAGCCAGTCTCCAAATCTCAACCCCATAGAACATCTTTGGAGGGAGTTGAAAGTCCGTGTTGCCCAGCGACAGCCCCAAAACATCACTGCTCTAGAGGAGATCTGCATGGAGGAATGGGCCAAAATACCAGCAACAGTGTATGAAAACCTTGTGAAGACTTACAGAAAACGTTTGACCTGTGTCATTGCCAACAAAGGGTATATAACAAAGTATTGAGAAACTTTTGTTATTGACCAAATACTTATTTTCCACCATAATTTGCAAATAAATTCATTAAAAATCCTACAATGTGATTTTCTGGATTTTCTTTTCTCATTTTGTCTGTCATAGTTGACGTGTACCTATGATGAAAATTACAGGCCTCTCTCATCTTTTTAAGTGGGAGAACTTGCACAATTGGTGGCTGACTAAATACTTTTTCCCCCCACTGTAAATACACCTACTGCGGCCAAATCCAAGCTCTCAAAGTCACCCATTGCATCACTTCAGATGGCATTTATGTGACCTACCTGCTCCAGTACCTGAGTTGAGACCCTGTCTGACCTGTCTGACCTGGCCCTGGCCCCATGTGACCTGTCTGACCTGGCCCTGGCCCTGGCCCCATGTGACCTGTCTGGCCTGGCCCTGGCCCTGGCCCCATGTGACCTGTCTTACCTGGCCCTGGCCCCATGTGACCTGTCTGACCTGGCCCTGGCCCCATGTGACCTGTCTGACCTGGCCCTGGCCCTGGCCCCATGTGACCTGTCTGGCCTGGCCCTGGCCCTGGCCCCATGTGACCTGTCTTACCTGGCCCTGGCCCCATGTGACCTGTCTGACCTGGCCCTGGCCCTGGCCCCATGTGACCTGTCTGACCTGGACCTGGCCCTGGCCCCATGTGACCTGTCTGACCTGGCCCTGGCCCCATGTGACCTGTCTGACCTGACCTGGCCCTGGACCCATGTGACCTGTCTGACCTGACCTGGCCCTGGCTCCATGTGACCTGTCTGACCTGGCCCTGGCCCTGGACCCATGTGACCTGTCTGGCCTGGCCCCATGTGACCTGTCTGACCTGGCCCTGGCCCTGGCCCCATGTGACCTGTCTGACCTGGCCCTGGCCCTGGCCCCATGTGACCTGTCTGACCTGGCCCTGGCCCTGGCCCCATTTGACCTGTCTGACCTGGCCCTGGCCCCATGTGACCTGTCTGACCTGACCTGGCCCTGGCCCCATGTGACCTGTCTGACCTGACCTGGCCCTGGACCCATGTGACCTGTCTGACCTGACCTGGCCCTGGACCCATGTGACCTGTCTGACCTGGCCCTGGCCCTGGACCCATGTGACCTGGCCCTGGCCCCATGTGACCTGTCTGACCTGACCTGGCCCTGGACCCATGTGACCTGTCTGACCTGACCTGGCCCTGGACCCATGTGACCTGTCTGACCTGGCCCCTGGACCCATGTGACCTGTCTGGCCTGGCCCCATGTGACCTGTCTGACCTGGCCCTGGCCCTGGCCCCATGTGACCTGTCTGACCTGGCCCTGGCCCCATGTGACCTGTCTGGCCCTGGCCCCATGTGACCTGTCTGACCTGGCCCTGGCCCCATGTGACCTGTCTGACCTGGCCCTGGCCATATGTGACCTGTCTGACCTGGCCCTGGCCCTGGCCCCATGTGACCTGTCTGACCTGACCTGGCCCTGGACCCATGTAACCTGTCTGACCTGGCCCTGGCCCTGGCCCCATGTGACCTGTCTGACCTGGCCCTGGCCCTGGCTCCATGTGACCTGTCTGACCTGGCCCTGGCCCTGGACCCATGTGACCTGTCTGGCCTGGCCCCATGTGACCTGTTTGACCTGGCCCTGGCCCTGGCCCCATGTGACCTGTCTGACCTGGCCCTGGCCCTGGCCCCATGTGACCTGTCTGACCTGGCCCTGGCCCTGGCCCCATTTGACCTGTCTGACCTGGCCCTGGCCCCATGTGACCTGTCTGACCTGACCTGGCCCTGGCCCCATGTGACCTGTCTGACCTGACCTGGCCCTGGACCCATGTGACCTGTCTGACCTGACCTGGCCCTGGACCCATGTGACCTGTCTCACCTGGCCCTGGCCCTGGACCCATGTGACCTGGCCCTGGCCCCATGTGACCTGTCTGACCTGACCTGGCCCTGGACCCATGTGACCTGTCTGACCTGACCTGGCCCTGGACCCATGTGACCTGTCTGACCTGGCCCTGGACCCATGTGACCTGTCTGGCCTGGCCCCATGTGACCTGTCTGACCTGGCCCTGGCCCTGGCCCCATGTGACCTGTCTGACCTGGCCCTGGCCCCATGTGACCTGTCTGGCCCTGGCCCCATGTGACCTGTCTGACCTGGCCCTGGCCCCATGTGACCTGTCTGACCTGGCCCTGGCCATATGTGACCTGTCTGACCTGGCCCTGGCCCTGGCCCCATGTGACCTGTCTGACCTGACCTGGCCCTGGACCCATGTAACCTGTCTGACCTGGCCCTGGCCCTGGCCCCATGTGACCTGTCTGACCTGGCCCTGGCCATATGTGACCTGTCTGACCTGGCCCTGTCCCTGGCCCCATGTGACCTGTCTGACCTGACCTGGCCCTGGACCCATGTGACCTGTCTGACCTGACCTGGCCCTGGACCCATGTGACCTGTCTGGCCTGGCCCCATGTGACCTGTCTGACCTGGCCCTGGCCCTGGCCCCATGTGACCTGTCTGACCTGGCCCTGGCCCCATGTGACCTGTCTGGCCCTGGCCCCATGTGACCTGTCTGACCTGGCCCTGGCCCTGGCCCCATGTGACCTGTCTGGCCCTGGCCCCATGTGACCTGTCTGACCTGGCCCTGGCCCCATGTGACCTGTCTGACCTGGCCCTGGCCATATGTGACCTGTCTGACCTGGCCCTGGCCCTGGCCCCATGTGACCTGTCTGACCTGACCTGGCCCTGGACCCATGTAACCTGTCTGACCTGGCCCTGGCCCTGGCCCCATGTGACCTGTCTGACCTGGCCCTGGCCATATGTGACCTGTCTGACCTGACCTGGCCCTGGACCCATGTGACCTGTATGGCCCTGGACCCATGTGACCTGTCTGGCCTGGCCTTGGCCCCATGTGTCCTGTCTGACCTGGCCCTGGCCCTGGCCCCATGTGACCTGTCTGACCTGGCCCTGGACCCATGTGACCTGTATGGCCCTGGACCCATGTGACCTGTCTGGCCTGGCCTTGGCCCCATGTGTCCTGTCTGACCTGGCCCTGGCCCTGGCCCCATGTGACCTGTCTGGCCTGGCCTTGGCCCCATGTGTCCTGTCTGACCTGGCCCTGGCCCTGGACCCATGTGACCTGTCTGGCCTGGCCTTGGCCCCATGTGTCCTGTCTGACCTGGCCCTGGCCCTGGACCCATGTGACCTGTCTGGCCTGGCCTTGGCCCCATGTGTCCTGTCTGACCTGGCCCTGGCCCTGGCCCTGCACCCATGTGACCTGTATGGCCCTGCACCCATGTGACCTGTCTGGCCTTGCCCTGGCCCTGGCCCCATGTGACCTGTCTGGCCTGGCCCTGGCCCCATGTGACCTGTCTGGCCTGGCCCTGGCCCCATGTGACCTGCGTAGCTAGGACTGGCAGTTCCAGTTCATGTTCAGTTCCTGTAGTGCTTTCCAAAGCAGTCGTGTCCGGGGAGCGTGTGTGTGAGGTGAACACTGCAACAACATACAGTACATCTACTAATGTTCCTCTGTTCATTTACTGAACTGAACCAAAGCAAACCTTGCAGCATATACAGTGAGTCTACTGTAGATTCTGTTGCGACAGATACTGTCACCACCACTACATGCTTTATCTTCCCATCTAAACAGTATTATCAGGTTCATATCGCCCACCAACAGTCAGTCACCACACAATGTGCTGCTCTTAGATGGTGCATAGATGGTGTGATGGTGTGATGGTGCATAGATGGTGTGTCCGTTGTTCCGTTTTATTGTGTTTTTATTTTTTTATTTTTTTATTGGCTGGTGTAATAACATTTCCCCTTTGGGGGATTAATAAAGTACTGTTTTTCTTATCCCAGCCATAACTTTGGAGACATGAACTGGATAACCAGGGTAGGTATCAAGTTAAGCCATTCAAATACCTCAACACTTTCTGAAAGAAACCTGGTAAAGGGAAGAGCATCACATCTATAGTAGAAGACACTGATTCCCTCATCGTATCGGCTCACTGTCAGCTAAACCTGTCATGGGTGAAAATACATCTCCCCCTCGGCCCCGCCTCAGTAGGTCTGAAACCCAACGTGCTGTACACTCACCGTCACCGTCCTCCAATCCCCCATCTCCTCTCAGTCCCAGCTGGCCCATACACACCACAGGAAGACTGACTCCTCACATGCCAGACTGATACACACCCACACACCCCTGCCAAATATAGCTCCAAATATAGCTCAGTAACAACGGCACAGCGGCAGGCAGCAGCCTTCTCTCTCTCCACCCCTCTCTCCCTTTCTCCTCTTCCAAAACATTTCGTCAGTCTCGATCCAGAGAACAGCTTTTTTCACCTTTCTTCCCCCCCTCCTACCTTCTTTCCCCCCCTCCCCCCCTTCTCCACTTGCCCTAAACACACCAGGCTGGAACCAGCGATCCAGAGACCAGTGTGGATATCATTTAAATATCAAAGCGTGCCGGAGGGGCTTGGGTCTAAAGATACTTCTACAACAGGAAGAGACAAAACAGAATTAACAAGAAAGTTCCGTTTGGTTAGTAGTGCTGCAGATGGGAACAATACATAATAGACCGTGTTTTAACATATCATCTATAATTGTATGTTAATGCTTTATAACTTGTTATAATAATCTATGAGCCTTTATAATGCCTTATAATAATGATTAGTAGTGTTGCGGATGGGAGTGATTAATACACTAAATGCCCTCCGTCTATACGCCATCCTGTAGGCTTAGTTAATGAATTATTGATATCCATAGACAGAAGCGCCTCTTGCCTTTTGTGGGCCCTAAGTGAGATTTGGTTGCACCCCCCTCCACCTCACTGGCAAAACATTTTAGTGCCAGATATCACTAACCCAAAATCAATGGGGCCTCCTGGAGGTGAGGGGCCCTGGGCCCGGTCAGTAATGGGCCTCCTGGAGGTGAGGGCCCCTGGGCCCGGTCAGTAATGGGCCTCCTGGAGGTGAGGGGCCCTGGGCCCGGTCAGTAATGGGCCTCCTGGAGGTGAGGGCCCCTGGGCCCGGTCAGTAATGGGCCTCCTGGAGGTGAGGGGCCCTGGGCCCGGTCAGTAATGGGCCTCCTGGAGGTGAGGGCCCCTGGGCCCGGTCAGTAATTTGACGATAGGCTACCTTACTTAACAATCTAAATCATGTCAGCTGACACAGGATAATTGAGTGACTGTCAATGACTGTGTACAACTGATGATGGCTGATGCAGTACCAAATTTCGAAATTGCAACTTGTGTATTACACTTTTCTAACTTTCAACAGTAAGTTGAGATCCCGACTGAGTTCCTTAAAAAAAAAAGTAGTATGCGTATAGGCAGATGCGGTTCTGCGTAGAAGAGACATGGATATGTATGCAGAAAAACACAGTAACCAACACACTTGACATCACATACTGTAAATTGGATTCTTATAAGAGACCCTTATCCACTAACCATATCCATTCTCGTGCAAAAGGAGCACACTGAGCACTAGATAGAGATATGGCTCTTGAAGAAAAGAAGAATGTAATCAATATAATGCTAGAGACCAACTATACTTCTACACAATCAATCATGTTTAATCAATTTAGCAGCTTTAAAGCAAATGTCCTGTTATTCTAAAACAAAATGTCATGGCTTATGTCGTGTTCATATGCTATCTGGGGGGCTTGACCTTGGTGTCTTAGAATATTCACATTTTCACTTCTCTGCTCTGTGAATCTTAGCAGTACAAAACCTGTGGTTCGCTTTGCAGATAACTCTTTATTGTCGAACACTCTGACTCTAGTTTAATTAGATCATTTTCAGATTTGAACAATTATCCAAAGCTTGGGCCACTGTGTTGTGTGTGAGAGTGAGAGAGAGAGAGAGAGAGAGAGAGAGAGAGAGAGAGAGAGAGAGAGAGAGCAACGGCACTTCTTGCAGACAAATATGCATTTGCCATAGCCTGAGGGACAAATAGTATTATTATTATTATTCCAAATAGTAGTGGTACGGGCAGTAGGGGTGATGGTAACGGGTAGTAGTTTAATGATGGTAGTGATAGTGGTGGTAGTAGTAGTAGTAATGATGATGGGAGTTGTAGTACGGATGTAATGGTGATGATGACAGTTCTAGGTTAGTTATAGTTTTAGTAGGTAGAGATATTAGAAGTAGAAGTGCTACTAGTGGTAATGGTAGTAGTAGGGATAGTTGTAGTATTAGTGTTAATAATAGTGGTGGTAGCATTCGTTTTAGTAGTAATAATAGTAACATGTAAATTTTCCATGTATAGCCTTTTATTGACCCTATTATTTATTATATTTTTCTATTTCTACTATCGACTGTTACCATTTTATTGTTGTTATTTCTATTATTAATCTTTATTATTATTTACTATCATTTGATATATTATTCTCCATTATTTTATTTTATTGCTTTGGCAATATTGACACAATGTTTTTCATGCCAATAAAGCAGCTTGAATTTGGATTTGAAAGAGAGAGAGAGCGACAGAGAGAAATAGAGAGACAGAGAGAGAGAGAGAGAGCTCAAAGACATTGCTCTTGCATTTTTAACAAAAAATATAGATTTAGAGTTAGATAAAGTATGATTTTTTGGCAGGGACATATACAGGATGCTACCCTCCACAACATAACCTTCATTCCAAACCAAAACTTCAAACCTACAACCTGATTTTGGACGGAATTACCTGGAAAGCTTTCTACTACCAAGGATTACTATTCCCAAACTATACAGCAAATGCTCTGGCAAACAAACAGAAACCTGCAAACACCATCCAACCTGGAACTGAGTGAGTAATGTTTAGTATGAAGCTATTTTTCACTTTCAAAAACCAAGAAGAAAAATACATTACAATGATATATTTTATTTTATAAGGACTGAATGCTAAGGCTACCAAGCTTAAGCTTGCTTGTACAAAGAGATACAATTTCAATTAGCACTGACGTGTGAAGTGAGAGGTGTCAAAGCCCTTGAGCCCAACAATGGCAGGAGAGTCGTACAGTCTACCCCAACTAAATGGAGAGGCCTTAGAAGCACCCCCCCACTGTTCAGAGGTCATTAAAATACAGTACCCTCTGAATGTAAAAAACGACAAGACACGAAAAGAGTACAAATTGAAACTTCTTTTGGGGAAGCACTAGACACTTTTTGCTGATTTGTATTAAAATGGGAACATAAGCAACCTTATCTTCCACACAGACCATCCCCTGGCATGGCACAGTGCTATACTAGCACACTACCCCCCTCTGTTAAGAGGGGGGTAGTTGCGACGGGTGGAAACTCAGGATACTGGACAACGAGGACTCTGAGTCGTCTAATATTAATCTCTATAAATCTGGAACCGTTTTGGTTCAAGGCAACACCAAACAGTTCCAGCTGGACTTTCACCTAATCAAAGAAATAGCTCAGCAGGAGAAGCTCTCCCTTGAGAAAGATACCCCTACCCCGAGCGGGTCAGACCAGACCTCTTCATTAAATAACCCCACAGAGCAACCCCAAGCAGAAAGTCAACTTCCCAGCACAGAGTACTACTCCCTCATTGAAATGAAGGATACATTCACCCAGCTGGAGGTAAGGCAGGTGGAGCTGGAACAGCAGGTGAACACACTCCAGTCAGCACAGACCCAGACAACAGTCCAGCACAACACCCCCTTAACTAGACCTGGAGAGCTGCAGGTAGAGAGAGACATGTCTGCACTCTGGACTGTGATGAGACAACATCAACAGGAGAAAGAGCAGGAGCAGGAGATGGAGCTCCAGGGGGTTGGCGGAAGAGATAAAGGAGGACGGGTGTAACTTGTGTTAATTAAAGGGCGTATGAAAAAAAAAAAAAAAAAAAAAAATTTAAATTTTTTCTAAAAAAGAACAGAGCACTAGAGGAGAGGATCAGAGTGCTGGAGGAGAAGGTGAGAACGATGACGGGTGACATAGAACAACCCATTAGAGAGCTGGCCACCCCCGCAGAGAAGCCAGCAGAACAGCCCACCTCAGATCCTGGCCAAAGTCTCGACACCGCAGCAGAACAGTACACCCTAGACCCTGACCATAGCCTCGACATCACACCCAGACAAACAAATGAAGAACCCCAAGCCCAGGGGATCCCAACCCCTCTGAGCAACCCCCCAGTCAGACACCCTGATAGCCCTCATGACGACCCCCCCACACCCACTGAGGACATACACAAGCCACAGATTGTACTCCTTATGGACTCAAACGGGAAATACATACAAGAAAATAAACTTTTTCCAAAACACACAGTGTCTAAACTCTGGTGTCCAAACACCCAGCGCGCCCTAGACCTTCTGTCTGAGGACCGACTAGGATCACCCAGCCACATAATAATACACACAGGCACAAACGACCTGAGAACACAGCAGGAAAGGGTGGCCACATCACTCAAGGGAGTGATAGAAAAGCTTCTTCTACTTTCCCCAACGCACAAGTGGTTATCTCAACCCTGTTACCACGAAAAGACTTCCACCCTGCTACCATACAGCGGGTAAACGCAACTATTTCCCGTGACTGTGCATCAAAACCAAATGTCTACCTGGCCCACCACTCCACCCTGGACGTGAACAGCCTTTATGACCGGGTCCACCTATACAAGGCAGCAGTGCCCACCTTCGCCCGGACCCTAAAGGATATCGCCCTCAACCGCAGACTCAACACCTCACACAGGAGCAACAGATCAACAGACACCCCGCCCAGACCAGCGAGACACTCTCCCAGACCTGCGGGACCCCCCCCAGGACCTACACATAGAGGACCCCCGCAGAGAGGACCTACATCCAGACCACAGCACCATCAACCACATCTACACCCCCACCCCCACCAATTAACTCCCCCACAAATCAACCATGCCCACACCCCATTTAGGCCCCCTCAGATCAGACCTATGCCCCCTCCTACCCACCCCAAGCCCCCACTCCCACAAAGAGGGCCTCAACATGAAAGTCACACATACGCCCAGGCCGTGAGCAGGCAAACAGGCCCAACACCCACTCTTACACTAGCCCAAGCCAATGGCATGTACCAGATGCTCAGCAGGCTCTGCTCATATTACTGGCCTGAGGCCAAACCACACAACCAACAACATTAGACACTTTATGGAACACAAAGCCTTCACTATTTCATCCTGGAATATCCAAGGCCTGAGGTCATCTGCCTTTGGCCTAAAGAGCAGGAATCTGGACTTCACCAAAGAAATCGGAAATACAGACATTGTCATCCTACAAGAAACATGGTATAGAGGAGACGGACCCACTGGTTGCCCTCTAGGTTACAGAGAGCTGGTAGTCCCATCCACCAAACTACCAGGTGTGAAACAGGAAGGGACTCAGGGGGTATGCTAATTTGGTATAGAGCAGACCTAACTCACTCTATTAAATTAATCAAAACAGGAACATTTTACATTTGGTTAGAAATTCAAAAGGAAATTATCTCAACTGAGAAAAATGTCCTCCTGTGTGCTACCTATATCCCCCACTAGAATCCCCATACTTTAATGAAGACAGTTTCTCCATCCTGGAGGGGGGAAATCAATCATTTTCAGACCCAGGGACATGTAGTAGTCTGTGGCGACCTAAATGCCAGAACTGGACAAGAACCTGACACCCTCAGCACACAGGGGGACAAACACCTACCTGGAGGTGACAGCATTCCCCCCCCCATATGCCCCCCTAGGCACAACTACGACAACATAACCAACAAAAATGGGTCACGACTCCTGCAGCTCTGTCGCACACTGGGTATGTACATAGTCAATGGTAGGCTTCGAGGGGACTCCTATGGTAGGTACACCTATAGCTCATCTCTTGGCAGTAGTACTGTAGACTACTTTATCACTGACCTCAACCCAGAGTCTCTCAGAGCGTTCACAGTCAGCCCACTGACACCCCTATCAGACCACAGCAAAATCACAGTCTACTTGAACAGAGCAATACTCAATCATGAGGCATCAAAGCCAAAGGAACTGAATAATATTAAGAAATGCTATAGATGGAAGGAAAGTAGTGTTGAAACCTACCAAAAAACAATTAGAAACAACAAATTCAATCCATTCTAGACAACTTCCTGGACAAAAACGTTCCACTGTAATAGTGAAGGTGTAAACTTGGCAGTAGAAAACCTAAACAGTATATTTGACCTCTCAGCTTCCCTATCAAATCTAAAAATCTCTAACAGAAAACCAAAGAAAAGTAATAACAGTGATAAATGGTTTGATGAAGAATGCAAAAACCTAAGAAAGAAATTGAGAAACCTATCCAACCAAAAACATAGAGACCCAGAAAACCTGAGCCTACGCCTTCACTATGGTGAATCACTAAAACAATACAGAAATACACTACGGAAAAAGAAGGAACAGCATGTCAGAAATCAGCTCAATGTAATTGAAGAATCCATAGACTCTAACCACTTCTGGGAAAATCGGAAAACACTAAACAAACAACAACATGAAGAACTATCTATCCAAAATGGAGATGTATGGGTAAACCACTTCTCCAATCTTTTTGGCCCTATAACAGTGAACAAACAGCAAAAAAAATACATGATCAAATGCAAATCTTAGAATCAACTATTAAAGACTACCAGAACCCACTGGATTCTCCAATTACATTGAATGAACTACAGGACAAAATACAAACCCTCCAACCCAAAAAGTCCTGTGGTGTTGATGGTATCCTCAATGAAATGATAAAATATACAGACCACAAATTTCAATTAGCTATACTTAAACTCTTTAACATCATCCTTAGCTCTGGCATCTTCGCCAATATTTGGAATACATTATCATTAACAGCAGACTAGTTCATTTCCTCAGTGAAAACAATGTACTGAGCAAATGTCAAATTGGCTTTTTATCAAATTACCGTACGACAGACCACGTATTCACCCTGCACACCCTAATTGACAAACAAACAAACCAAAACAAAGGCCAAGTCTTCTCATGCTTTGTTGATTTCAAAAAAGCTTTTGACTCAATTTGGCATGAGGGTCTGCTATACAAATTGATGGAAAGTGGGGTTGGGGGAAAAACATACGACATTATAAAATCAATTTACACAAACAACAAGTGTGCGGTTAAAATTGGCAAAAAACACACACATTTCTTTCCACAGGGCCGTGGGGTGAGACAGGGATGCAGTTTAAGCCCCACCCTCTTCAACATATATATCAATGAATTGGCGAGGGCACTAGAACAGTCTGCAGCACCCGGCCGCACCCTACTAGAATCTGAAGTCAAATGTCTTCTGTTTGCTAATGATCTGGTGCTTCTGTCACCAACCAAGGAGGGCCTACAGCAACACCTAGATCTTCTGCACAGATTCTGTCAGACCTGGGCCCTGACAGTAAATCTCAGTAAGACAAAAAGAATGGTGTTCCAAAAAAGGTCCAGTTGCCAGGACCACAAATACAAATTCCATCTAGACACCGTTGCCCTAGAGCAAACAAAAAACTATACATACCTCGGCCTAAACATCAGCGCCACAGGTAACTTCCACAAAGCTGTGAACGATCTGAGAGACAAGGCAAGAAGGGCCTTCTATGCCATCAAAAGGAACATAAAATTTGACATACCAATTAGGATCTGGCTAAAAATACTTGAATCAGTTATAGAACCCATTGCCCTTTATGGTTCTGAGGTCTGGGGTCCGCTCACCAACCAAGAATTCACAAAATGGGACAAACACCAAATTGAGACTCTGCATGCAGAATTCTGCAAAAACATCCTCCGTGTACAACATAAAACACCAAATAATGCATGCAGAGCAGAATTAGGCCAATACCCGCTAATTATCAAAATCCAGAAAAGAGCCGTTAAATTCTATAACCACTTAAAAGGAAGCGATTCGCAAACCTTCCATAACAAAGCCATCACCTACAGAGAGATGAACTTGGAGAAGAGTGCCCTAAGTAAGCATTGTTACAACACTGTATATATATACATAATATGACATTTGAAATGTCTTTATTCTTTTGAAACTTCTGAGTGTAATGTTTACTGTTAATATTTATTGTTTATTTCACTTTTGTTTACTATCTACTTCACTTGCTTTGGCAATGTTAACACACGTTTCCCATGCCAATAAAGCCCTTAAATTGAAATTGAAATTGAATTGAAATTGAATTGAGAGAGAGAGAGAGAGAGAGAGAGAGAGAGAGAGAGAGAGAGAGAGAGAGAGAGAGAGAGAGAGAGAGAGAGAGGCCTTGGGTAGAGACAGTACAGGTAGAACTATTTTGGGTTCCATGTAGAACCCTCGGTGGAAAGGGTGTAACTAACACCCTCACACAGAATAAAGCCTCATCTCTTTCACAAAGCAACAACTCTCTTGGCCAAAGAGAATAAACCATGAGGCCAAAGAGAATAAACCATGAGGCCAAAGAGAATAAAACATGAGGTAGAAACATGCAGTAGCAATAACATAGGCTGTCCTGCAGGTGGCGGAATACACATTGCAGTCAGTCAGTGAGACAGCCTCTCTTAGTAACAGCATGACAGATAATAATAACACTACTTTCCCCCAAAAACAGTTCAGAAAGACTCATGGCCTATTTCCATTCAGCCGCTCACATTCTGTTTTCTAAACACAAATTTTTTATGATTGAGATAACACGTTTTAGTTTGAAAATGAACTGGTCATAAAAGCTATACATGATTAACAAAATAAACATCTCTCATGACATGCCACAATTGTTGTACTATTCTATATATTTTTTAACTGAATTGATACCCTTTTATAATTTCCAAACTCAGTATTTACCACAAGTATCTGAAACAAGATAGCAACATGCAAAGTACAAAGTGGAGCAACAAAGTCCAGGCAGGTGAGACGGAAAGACAGAATGTTCCTGTATGTCCGAGGAGGAAGAGGAGGGGAGACAAAAGGGTGGAGGAAGAGAGGGAGGGGGTGATGCTGACAAAGGGAGAGAACAAGAATAGACTTTCTGCAGTAGTAGGTAGAACACGTTGAAAACATGAGGAGGGATTGAGCACAAACGAGAGGAGAGAAGGAAAGGTACCAGAGCAGAGGGAGGAGGAGAAGCGCATTGGAGCATTAGATTAGAAGTGAGGGACCAGATTGGGGAGACAGAGAGCAGATCGAAAGACACGCAGATGGACTGACGCTGAGACAGACACACAGACTGAGTCACGGAAGAAGGCAGAGGGAGAGAGACAGAGAGAGCAACAGAGAGCAACACAATACCTTATTACCAATGAGTCCTGTAACGCTCGAGTCGGGCATGCTTCTACTGATCCATCTCAGCCCCCCTCTTCAGCCCCTTCTCTCTCCCCCAGCCCCTGGTCAGCCCCTAGTCAGCCCTCGAGCCCGTGGTTAGTTACAGGTAGAGAGAGAGGCAGTCTCTCTCTCTCCAACTTCAAACACACACCCTCTCACTGGTCGGGTTGGTTCTGCTCCAGTCTCTCTCTCTCCAACTTCAAACACACACCCTCTCACTGGTCGGGTTGGTTCTGCTCCCGTCTCTCTCTCTCCAACATCAAACACACACCCTCTCACTGGTCGGGTTGGTTCTGCTCCCGTCTCTCTCTCTCCAACATCAAACACACACCCTCTCACTGGTCGGGTTGGTTCTGCTCCCGTCTCTCTCTCTCCAACATCAAACACACACCCTCTCACTGGTCGGGTTGGTTCTGCTCCAGTCTCTCTCTCTCCAACTTCAAACACACACCCTCTCACTGGTCGGGTTGGTTCTGCTCCCCGTCTCTCTCTCCAACTTCAAACACACACCCTCTCACTAGTCGGGTTGGTTCTGCCCCGTCTCTCTCTCTCCAACTTCAAACACACACCCTCTCACTGGTCGGGTTAGTTCTGCTCCAGTCTCTCTCTCTCCGACTTCAAACACACACCCTCTCACTGGTCGGGTTGGTTCTGCTCCAGTCTCTCTCTCTCCGACTTCAAACACACACCCTCTCACTGGTCGGGTTGGTTCTGCTCCCGTCTCTCTCTCTCCAACTTCAAACACACACCCTCTCACTGGTCGGGTTGGTTCTGCTCCCGTCTCTCTCTCTCCGACTTCAAACACACACCCTCTCACTGGTCGGGTTGGTTCTGCTCCAGTCTCTCTCTCTCCAACTTCAAACACACACCCTCTCACTGGTCGGGTTGGTTCTGCTCCCGTCTCTCTCTCTCCAACTTCAAACACACACCCTCTCACTGGTCGGGTTGGTTCTGCTCCAGTCTCTCTCTCTCCGACTTCAAACACACACCCTCTCACTGGTCGGGTTGGTTCTGCTCCAGTCTCTCTCTCTCCAACTTCAAACACACACCCTCTCACTGGTCGGGTTGGTTCTGCTCCAGTCTCTCTCTCTCCAACTTCAAACACCCTTTGTCCCTTCTTTTCTTTCTTAATTTTTTTGTTCCTATGCAAGAAGATGTTTCTTCTTCTTCTTCTTCTTCTTCTTCTTCTTCTTCTTCTTCTTCTTCTTCTTCTTCTTCTTCTTCTTCTTCTTCTTCTTCAGTTACCAAGACACTGCTTATCCACTGTACTGTAGTGTACTTCCCTACAATTTTCTCTCTCTTCTAGAACACAGATAACTAATTTCTAATACATCCCTGTCCTCTGCGGGAGGGAGACTATATTTATCTTATCCTGCTTGTAACTGCGTTTACATTACATTACATTACATAATTTAGCAGACACTCTTATCCAGAGCGACTTACAGTTAGTGAGTGCATACATTAAAAAATATATATATCCATACTGGCCCACCGTGGGAATCGAACCCACAACCCTGGCGTTGCAAACACCATGCTCTACCAACTGAGCTACATCCCTGTGTTTAGAACCCCACCCTTTACATTGCTCATATTCCCACTGTTTACAACACATCCCCCTCTATATAATTATGCTCTATGATCTCTGTATGATAACTCAATATGATCTCTATGTGATTACTCTCTATATGATAACACTCTATATGATAACACTCTATGTGATAACACTCTATGTGATAACTCTCTATGTGATAACACTCTATGTGATAACACTCTATATGATAACTCTCTATGTGATAACACTCTATGTGATAACACTCTATGTGATAACACTCTATGTGATAACACTCTATGTGATAACTCTCTATGTGATAACTCTCTATGTGATAACACTCTATGTGATAACACTCTATGTGATTACTCTCTATATGATAACACTCTATGTGATAACTCTCTATATGATAACACTCTATATGATAACACTCTATGTGATAACACTCTATGTGATAACTCTCTATGTGATAACACTCTATGTGATAACACTCTATATGATAACTCTCTATGTGATAACACTCTATGTGATAACTCTCTATGTGATAACACTCTATGTGATAACACTCTATGTGATAACACTCTATGTGATAACTCTCTATGTGATAACTCTCTATGTGATAACACTCTATGTGATAACACTCTATGTGATAACACTCTATGTGATTACTCTCTATATGATAACACTCTATGTGATAACTCTCTATGTGATAACTCTCTATGTGAAACTGTCTATATGATAACTCTCTATGTGAAACTGTCTATTTGATAACTGTCTATGTGATAACTCTATGTGATAACTGTCTATATGATGACTCTCTATGTGATTACTGTCTATGTTATAACTCTCTATGTGATAACTGTCTATGTGATACATCTCTATGTGATAACTGTCTATGTGATAACTGTGATCATGAAGGATCTATTCTACAGACTAAGCAACGCCAGTAGCAGAGAGTGGTTGGTATTCTTGGGGGGAAAAACTGTGGCTTAGCCTGACATGACACCTTATTCCTCATGAAGTGCATACCTTTCATACTGTACTGTAGTGCACTAAAAGTAGTGCACCATATAGGAAATAAGGGGCATTATCTATGGAATAAGGGGTCACTTCAGATTGGCCCACTGCATTCATCAGGCACAGAACCTCCATAACTATAACAAATAAGGCTAGGTGTTATGTAGCATAATAACAATACTATAGTAATGACCAATAGAGAGAAGAAGACTATAATCCATAACAGCCATGATACATCTGCCTTATAGCTCTGCTAATTAGCTGGGTGGTTCACCATCCTTCATCGGCAAAGTGCTGAATTTACAATTCTACTACAGCGACAGCCTGGTCCTACTCTATAGCTTCCAGCATCCTCTCTCTTACAGAGACAGAGACACAGACAGGAGGGTAGGGCGGGCTTGTGTAGCAGTCCCACAATAGAGACAGAGAGCAGGGCAGGGTTCTGTGTGGCTGCCCAGTGCTGCACCATTCTCCTGACAGAGAGGTGATGCATGGAGCTATAGCGATGCAGTGGATGAGTCAGCATCATGGAGCCATCATGGAGCTATAGAGATGCAGTGGATGAGTCAGCATCATGGAGCCATCATGGAGCTATAGAGATGCAGTGGATGAGTCAGCATCATGGAGCTATCATGGAGCTATAGAGATGCAGTGGATGAATCAGCATCATGGAGCCATCATGGAGCTATAGAGATGCAGTGGATGAGTCAGCATCATGGAGCCATCATAGAGCTATAGAGATGCAGTGGATGAGTCAGCATCATGGAGCCATCATGGAGCTATAGAGATGCAGTGGATGAGTCAGCATCATGGAGCCATCATGGAGCTATAGAGATGCAGTGGATGAGTCAGCATCATGGAGCCATCATGGAGCTATAGAGATGCAGTGGATGAGTCAGCATCATGGAGCCATCATGGAGCTATAGAGATGCAGTGGAGGGTGTCAGCATCATGGAGCCATCATGGAGCTATAGAGATGCAGTGGATGAGTCAGCATCATGGAGCCATCATGGAGCTATAGAGATGCAGGGGGTGAGTCAGCATCATGGAGCCATCATGGAGCTATTGAGATGCAAGGTGGAGTCAGCATCATGGAGCAATAGATATGCAGGGTTAGAGTCAGCATCATGGAGCTATAGAGATGCAGGGGTAGAGTCAGCATCATGGAGCTATAGAGATGCAGGGGTGGAGTCAGCATCATGGAGCTATAGAGATGCAGGGGGTGAGTCAGCATCATGGAGCTATAGATATGCAGGGGATGAGTCAGCATCATGGAGCTATAGAGATGTATGGGGTGAGTCAGCATCATGGAGCTATAGAGATGCAGGGGGAGGAGTCAGCATCATGGAGCTATAGAGATGCAGGGGGTGAGTCAGCATCATGGAGCTATAGAGATGCAGGGGGTGAGTCAGCATCATGGAGCTATAGAGATGCAGGGGGGAGTCAGCATCATGGAGCTATAGAGATGCAGGGGGTAGGTCAGCATCATGGAGCTATAGAGATGCAGGGGGGTGAGTCAGCATCATGGAGCTATAGAGATGCAGGGGGTGAGTCAGCATCATGGAGCTATAGAGATGCAGGGGGTAGGTCAGCATCATGGAGCTATAGAGATGCAGGGGGGTAGGTCAGCATCATGGAGCTATAGAGATGCAGGGGGTAGGTCAGCATCATGGAGCTATAGAGATGCAGGGGGTAGGTCAGCATCATGGAGCTATAGAGATGCAGGGGTAGGTCAGCATCATGGAGCTATAGAGATGCAGGGGGTAGGTCAGCATCATGGAGCTATAGAGATGCAGGGGGTAGGTCAGCATCATGGAGCTAGAGAGATGCAGGGGGTAGGTCAGCATCATGGAGCTATAGAGATGCAGGGGGGTGAGTCAGCATCATGGAGCTATAGAGATGCAGGGGGTGAGTCAGCATCATGGAGCTAGAGAGATGCAGGGGGGTGAGTCAGCATCATGGAGCTAGAGATGGGCCGTTAACCTGGTAGTATGTACTCTCCCCACTCTCCCTCTCATTCAACTCTGGCTGCTTAAGAATAAAGAGCACTCAGTCCACCAACCGCTTTCAGCTGAAATGTCTCTGAGCTATATTCTTATGTATGTGTTGCCTTTTTTATTTAATTAAAGGCATTGCATTCAAACACACACACACATATGCACACAGAGAACACACACACATTAGTAAAGAACAGCAAGCTCCTTCAAAAGCCTTGGTCTTAGAACAGAGAAGATGGGATGACTATTTATCATTAGTGTTGTGCTGGAAGAGCTACTGAAGGGCAAAGGAGTTCTAACTCACTCAGAGGAGATCTAACTCACTCAGAGGGAGGGGAATGAGAGAGAGAGAGAGAGAGAGAGAGAGAGAGAGAGAGAGAGAGAGAGAGAGAGAGAGAGAGAGAGAGAGAGAGAGAGAGAGAGAGAGAGAGAGAGAGAGAGAGAGAGAGAGAGAGAGAGAGAGAGAGAGAGAGAGAGAGAGAGAGAGAGAGAGAGAAAGAAAGAAAGAAAGAAAGAAAGAAAGAAAGAAAGAAAGAAAGAAAGAAAGAAAGAAAGAAAGAAAGAAAGAAAGAAAGAAAGAAAGAAAGAAAGAAAGAAAGAAAGAAAGAAAGAAAGAAAGAAAGAACGAGTGTGAAAAAGGACGGAGGTACAGTGGGGTAAAAAAGTAGTTAGTCAGCCACCAATTGTGCAAGTTCTCCCATTTAAAAAGATGAGAGAGGCCTGTAATTTTCATCATAGGTACACGTCAACTATGACAGACAAAATGAGAATTTTCTTTCCAGAAAATCACATTGTAGGATTTTTTATGAATTTATTTGCAAATTATGGTGGGAAATAAGTATTTGGTCAATAACAAAAGTTTCTCAATACTTTGTTATATACCCTTTGTTGGCAATGACACAGGTCAAATGTTTTCTGTAAGTCTTCACAAGGTTTTCACACACTGTTGCTGGTATTTTGGCCCATTCCTCCATGCAGATCTCCTCTAGAGCAGTGATGTTTTGGGGCTGTCGCTGGGCAACACGGACTTTCAACTCCCTCCAATGATTTTCTATGGGGTTGAGATCTGGAGACTGGCTAGGCCACTCCAGGACCTTGAAATACTTCTTACGAAGCCACTCCTTCGTTGCCCGGGCGGTGTGTTTGGGATCATTGTCATGCTGAAAGACCCAGCCACGTTTCATCTTCAATGCCCTTGCTGATGGAAGGAGGTTTTCACTCAAAATCTCACGATACATGGCCCCATTCATTCTTTCCTTTACACGGATCAGTCGTCCTGGTCCCTTTGCAGAAAAACAGCCCCAAAGCATGATGTTTCCACCCCCATGCTTCACAGTAGGTATGGTGTTCTTTGGATGCAACTCAGCATTCTTTGTCCTCCAAACACGACGAGTTGAGTTTTTACCAAAAAGTTCTATTTTGGTTTCATCTGACATTCTCCCAATCCTCTTCTGGATCATCCAAATGCACTCTAGCAAACTTCAGACGGGCCTGGACATGTACTGGCTTAAGCAGGGGGACACGTCTGGCACTGCAGGATTTGAGCCCCTGGCGGTGTAGTGTGTTACTGATGGTAGGCTTTGTTACTTTGGTCCCAGCTCTCTGCAGGTCATTCACTAGGTCCCCCCGTGTGGTTCTGGGATTTTTGCTCACTGTTCTTGTGATCATTTTGACCCCACGGGATGAGATCTTGCGTGGAGCCCCAGATCGAGGGAGATTATCAGTGGTCTTGTATGTCTTCCATTTCCTAATAATTGCTCCCACAGTTGATTTCTTCAAACCAAGCTGCTTACCTATTGCAGATTCAGTCTTCCCAGCCTGGTGCAGGTCTACAATTTTGTTTCTGGTGTCCTTTGACAGCTCTTTGGTCTTGGCCATAGTGGAGTTTGGAGTGTGACTGTTTGAGGTTGTGGACAGGTGTCTTTTATACTGATAACAAGTTCAAACAGGTGCCATTAATACAGGTAACGAGTGGAGGACAGAGGAGCCTCTTAAAGAAGAAGTTACAGGTCTGTTCCTCCACTCCAGTCCACAGCCCTGGCCTGGGTGGGATTTGACCTGTTCCCCCACTCCAGTCCACAGCCCTGGCCTGGCTGGGATTTGACCTGTTCCTCCACTCCAGTCCACAGCCCTGGCCTGGGTGGGATTTGACCTGTTCCTCCACTCCAGTCCACAGTCCTGGCCTGGGTGTGATTTGACCTGTTCCTCCACTCCAGTCCACAGTCCTGGCCTGGGTGTGATTTGACCTGTTCCTCCACTCCAGTCCATAGTCCTGGCCTGGGTGTGATTTGACCTGTTCCTCCACTCCAGTCCACAGTCCTGGCCTGGGTGTGATTTGACCTGTTCCTCCACTCCAGTCCACAGTCCTGGCCTGGGTGTGATTTGACCTGTTCCTCCACTCCAGTCCACAGTCCTGGCCTGGGTGTGATTTGACCTGTTCCTCCACTCCAGTCCACAGCCCTGGCCTGGGTGTGATTTGACCTGTTCCTCCACTCCAGTCCACAGCCCTGGCCTGGGTGGGATTTGACCTGTTCCTCCACTCCAGTCCACAGTCCTGGCCTGGGTGGGATTTGACCTGTTCCTCCTGTCTTCTATGAGCTCATGTCTTTGACCATTCAAATCTACTGAAGCCAGATATACCATCATACAGTATAATTGAACACTATACTGTACAGAGATGATCACAGCCAGTTAGTCATAAGGCCAGTTGCCTCCACTCATTACACTACTTCACACTACTGACTCGATGTGACGATGTGTGAATGAAGAAGTCAGGCGCAGAAGTCCAGAGTCTATTCCGTTTACATAAATCAAACGCCCAAAACGTCAAACGAAACTATTACAAGGGAAAACATCCATCTTGGCATAAACACAATGAATAGTAACTCAACCGAGCTACACGCTCTCACAACAAACAATCACTCACAAAGATAAGGGGAACAGAGGGAACACTTATACACATACTAATTAGGGGAATGAGCACCAGGTGTGTGTGATTGACAAGACATGTGGAGTGATGAGAATGGGATCAGCAGTAGCTAGTACTCAGGTGACGACGAACGCCGAAGCCTGCCCGAACCAGGAGGGGGGGCAGCCTCGGCGGAAGTCGTGACAGTTGAGACAATCTAAGCCAAGCTATCCTGTGCTGACCTGGTTACACATCCAGCATAGTTGCTAGAACCTTCCTGGAAAGGAAGAAAGTACCCGAACCAGTAGAGGAACCAGTCCCTCTGTCCAACAGCAGGGGCAGTCCTGTCACCCAGGTAACCAGTGGGACATGTAGGTTTTCGACACACCCAGTAGAGCACCAGAACATGTGTTCATGTGATCTGGGATAGCATTACAGACAGACATTGTTCAACTCGACTGTCTTAACCTGCAGAGCTAAAGCCCTAGGCATCATCTCGGGGAGCTAACACAAGTCTTCAGGTCTCAGGCAAGGTAACTTTGAATCACAAGCATGATTCACTGAACCACCTCCAATGAGACATATGTTTTTGAAACAAAAACCAGAGCACCAGAGCATTTTTATGTATTTTATTTTATTTGTACCAGGTATTTTGAGAACACATTGGGGAATAGTTACAGGGGAGAGGAGGGGGGATGAATGAGCCAATTGGAAGCATGTGAGCTAACAGAAATATAATTACAGACAGAGAAAGTCCCCTGACAATGCAAAGGGATCTATACATACAGAGAAAGATGAGAGACACACATATTAATACTTCATCCTGTCCTAAGCAGTCAGGACCAGGCCAGCGAGCCGATCATCATCGCCTCTTCATGTCCTCCCCTGATCTAAAGTTTCCGTACACTGCTTGCTTACTGTACGCCTGCCTGACTCTCTGTGTGTGTGTGTGTGTTTGTATTTGATTGTGTGTGTGTGTCTTTCCAATACACTACCACCACCATCGTTACACAACAACAATGCATCTCTGCATCGCTCATCTCTCTCCAGTAGTGAGCTGTCCTAGCCTAGCTTCTCTGCTTTCACACCAAGGACACTCAACTCTCAAAAACAAGTGTTCCTCCCTCCTTCCAACCGCACGCATGCACACACACATGCACACACACATGCCAACCATATTCACACAGCAGTAAACATCTGGACAACAGGAACACCTATATGAGAATGCTGATCATTGACTACAGTTCAGCATTCAACACTATTGTTCCCTCCAAGCTCAACACCAAGCTCAGAGCCATGGGTCTGGACACCACGCTCTGCAACTGGATCCTGGACTTCCTGACGGTCAGACCACAGGCTGTGAGAATTGGCAACACCTCCTTCAAACTGACTCTTAACACAGGGGCCCCCAAGGGGTGTGTCCTCAGCCCTCTGCTGTACTCCCTGTTCACCCATGACTGCGTGGCTTTGCATGACACCAACTCCATCATCAAGTTTGCTGATGTTACCACGGTTGTAGACCTGATAAACAACAATGACGAGTCATGACAACGACCTCTCCCTCAACGTCAACAAAACAAAGGAGTTGATTGTTGACCTCAGGAAGCAGAGGAGAGAACATGCCCTGATCCACATCAATGGGACGCAGTAGAGTCAGCAGTTTTAAGTTCCTCAGCGTCCACATCACTGAGGACTTCACATGGACCAACAACACCACCGCTCTTGTCAAGAGAGCGCAACAGCGTCTCTACTTTCTAAGGCGGCTGAAGAAATTCTGCATGGCGCTCCTCTCCAAATACTACCGCTGCACCATTGAGAGCGTCAGTCCACGACTGCGTGCCCTCCAGTGGGTGGTGAAGACGGCCCAGTACATCACTGGGAACGTGCTCCAAACCATCCAGGACATCTACTCAAAATGGTGCCTGAGGAAGGCTTGCAGCATCATCAAGGACCCCACACACCGCAGCCACAAGCTGTTCTCCCACTTACCATCGGGCAGACGGTATCGGAGCATGAGGTCTGATACCAACAGGCTCAGAGACAATTTCTATCTACAAGCCATCAGACTGCTGAATAATTGAACTGGACTGACCACCTGCTCTGATTCTCTGCACCTTAGCACACATGCACTCACTCATGCACACACCTACACAGATATACACACACAGACATATATGGTGGCTTGCGAAATTATTCACCCCCCTTGGCATTTTTCCTATTTTGTTGCCTTACAACCTGGAATTAAAATGAATTTTTTGGGGGTTTGTATCATTTGATTTACACAACATGCCTACCACTTTGAAGATGCAAAATATATTTTTTTGTGAAACAAACAAGAAATAAGACAAAAAAACAGAAAACTTCAGCGTGCATAACTATTCACCCCCCCCCAAAATCAATACTTTGTAGAGCCACCTTTTGCAGCAATTACAGCTGCAAGTCTCTTGGGGTATGTCTCTATAAGCTTGGCACATCTAGCCACTAGGATTTTTGCCCATTCATCAAGGCAAAACTGCTCCAGCTCCTTCAAGTTGGATGGGTTCCGCTGGTGTACAGCAATCTTTAAGTCTTACCACAGATTCTCAATTGGATTGAGGTCTGGGCTTTGACTAGGCCATTCCATGACATTTAAATGTTTCCCCTTAAACCACTCAAGTGTTGCTTTAGCAGTATGCTTAGGGTCATTGTCCTACTGGAAGGTGAACCTCCGTCCCAGTCTCAATACTCTGGAAGACTGAAACAGGTTTCCCTCAATAATTTCCCTATATTTAGCGCCATCCATCATTCCTTCAATTCTGACCAGTTTCCCAGTCCCTGCCGATGAAAAACATCCCCACAGCATGATGCTGCCACCACCATGCTTCACTGTGGAGATGGCGTTCTCGGGGTGATGAGAGGTGTTGGGTTTGCGCCAGACATAGCGTTTTCCTTGATGGCCAAAAAGCTCAATTTTAGTCTCAACTGACCAGAGTACCTTCTTCCATATGTTTGGGGAGTCTCCCACATGGCTTTTGGCGAACACCAAACGTGTTTGCTTATTTTTTTCTTTAAGCAATGGTTTTTTCTTTTTTCCGTAAAGCCCAGCTCTGTGGAGTGTACGGCTTAAAGTGGTCCTATGGACAGATACTCCAATCTCCGCTGTGGAGCTTTGCAGCTCCTTCAGGGTTATCTTTGGTCTCTTTGTTGACTCTCTGATTAATGCCCTCCTTGCCTGGTCCGTAAGTTTTGGTGGTGGCCCTCTCTTGGCAGGTTTGTTGTGGTGCCATATTCTTTCCATTTTTTAATAATGGATTTAATGGTGCTACGTGGGATGTTCAAAGTTTCTGATATTTTTTTATAACCTAACCCTGAACTGTACTTTTCCACAACTTTGTCCCTGACCTGTTTGGAGAGCTCCTTGGTCTTCATGGTGCCACTAGCTTGGTGGTGCCCCTTGCTAAGTGGTGTTGCAGACTCTGGGGCCTTTCAGAACAGGTGTATATATACTGAGATCATGTGACAGATCATGTGACACTTAGATTGCACACAGTTGGACTTTATTTAACTAATTATGTGACTTCTGAAGGTAATTGGTTGCACCAGATCTTATTTAGGGGCTTCATAGCAAAGGGGGTGAATACATATGCATGTACCACTTTTCCGTTATTTCTTGTTTAGAATTTTTTAAAACAAGTTATTTCTTTCATTCCACTTCACCAATTTTGACTATTTTGTGTATATCCATTACATGAAATCCAAATAAAAATCTATTTAAATTACAGGTTGTAATGCAACAAAATAGGAAAAACGCCAAGGGGGATGAATACTTTTGCAAGACACTGTACAATCATCCTACACACACATCACAACTGCAGCTACCAGACTTTTAAAATACTGTTCAGTTTATACATTTACCCCCCATCCCCCCCTTCCCCAAAACTTCCTGTATTATACTTATGCTAAAATATTTATTCTACTGAGTCATTTACTTTATGTTCGTATTGTTATCTTTTATTATTTCTTATTGTTGTTGCATTGTTGAGAATATCCTGCAAGTGTCACGCCCTGACTCAGAGGACGCTTATATGTTGAGTCAGGGTGTGTATATTCCTTGTTGTGATGTTCTATGTTGTATTTTCTATGTTTAGATCTAGTATGTCTAGATCTATGTTGGCCGGTGTGGTTCCCAATCAGAGGCAGCTGTCGCTCGTTGTCTCTGATTGGGGATCATACTTAGGCAGCCTATTGGCACTAGTGGGTTGTGGGATCTTGTTCCGTGTGAGGTATGTTGTTTGTGTACCTTGGACTTCACGTTTCGTTTCGTTTCTTGTTTTGTCGTTGTGTTTATAAGTCAAATAAACATGTATGCATATCACGCTGCGCCTTGGTCTGACCCGTCTATGAACGAACGTGACAGAAGATCCCACCAAACAAGGACCAAGCAGCGTGCCCAGGAAGAGCGAATAGCCATGTCACAGGTGGGCAAATGGTGGTCATGGGAGGAGATATTTGCGGGGAAAGGGCCATGGGCAAAGGTAGATGCCCAGGCAGGAGAGGTGAAACGGCGCCAACCGTGCCGACGACGGACACCCGAGAGGCAACCCCAATAATTTTTTTGGGGGGGGCACACGGGGTGGATGACGAGGCTACAGGAGGCTAAAAGGGAGAAGGAAAGTGTAGAGGCACGGCGAGAGGAGCTGGTTAGGCAGCAGAAGGAACGGGGGTTAATAAAGGAACCCAGTCCCGCTCCTTGCACCAAGCAAGTGGTGCGTGTCGCCAGTCCGGTCCGGCCCGTTCCTGCTCCCCGCACCAAGCCAGTGGTGCGCGTCGCCAGCCCAGCCCGGCCTGTTCCTGCTCCTCGCACCAAGCCAGTGGTGCGCATCGCCAGCCCGGTCCGGCCTGTTCCTGCCCCTCGCACCAAGCCAGTGGTGCGCGTCACCAGCCCGGCCCGGCCTGTTCCTGCCCCTCGCACCAAGCCAGTGGTGCGCGTCGCCAGCCCGGTCCGGCCTGTTCCTGCCCCTCGCACCAAGCCAGTGGTGCGCGTCGCCAGCCCGGCCCGGCCTGTTCCTGCCCCTCGCACCAAGCTAGTGGTGCGCGTCGCCAGCCCGGCCCGGCCTGTTCCTGCCCCTCGCACCAAGCCAGTGGTGCGCGTCGCCAGCCCGGTCCCCTGCTCCACTCCGGAGCCAGAGCAGTCCGCTCCACCGGGGTCCAGTCCAGATCCGGTCAGCGGCTCCACTCCGGAGCCAGAGCAGTCCGCTCCACCGGTGCCTGATCCAGCTCCGGTCAGCTGCTCCACTCCGGAGCCAGAGCAGTCCGCTCCACCGGGGTCCAGTCCAGATCCGGTCAGCGGCTCCACTCCGGAGCCAGAGAAGTCCGCTACACCGGTGCCTGATCCAGCTCCGGTCAGCGGCTCCACTCCGGAGCCAGAGCAGTCCACTCCACCGGGGTCCAGTCCAGATCTGGTCAGCGGCTCCACTCCGGAGCCAGAGCAGTCCAATCCACCGGTGCCCAGTCCAGCTCCGGTCAGCGGCTCCAGTCCGGAGCCTGAGCAGTCCGCTCCACTGGTGCCCGGTCCAGCTCCGGTCAGCGGCTCCAGTCCAGACCCAGATGTCAGCCCCTCTCCAGGTTCGGGGTCTCCCATACCAGGGTCCAGACAGGGCTTGGAGTATAGTGGGAGGAAGGAGAGGGGAAGCAACGCGCCGAGGTCTAGACCAGACCAGGGGCGCAACAGGGAGGCGAAGAGTGAGAGGTCGTCACGCCCTGAGCCGGATCCGCCTCCGAGGCGGAATGCCCACCCGGCCCCTACCCTGTTATGTGTATGTTGTGCGGTCGGAGTCCGCACCTTTGGGGGGGGGGGGTACTGTCATGCCCTGACTCAGAGGACGCTTATATGTTGAGTCAGGGTGTGTATATTCCTTGTTGTGATGTTCTATGTTGTATTTTCTATGTTTAGATCTACTATGTCTAGATCTATGTTGGCCGGTGTGGTTCCCAATCAGAGGCAGCTGTCGCTCGTTGTCTCTGATTGGGGATCATACTTAGGCAGCCTATTGGCACTAGTGGGTTGTGGGATCTTGTTCCGTGTGAGGTATGTTGTTTGTGTACCTTGGACGTCACGTTTCGTTTCTTGTTTGTCGTTGTGTTTATAAGTCAAATAAACGTATGCATATCACGCTGCGCCTTGGTCTGACCCATCTATGAACGAACGTGACAGCAAGTAAGTATTTCATTGGACATTGTATACCATGTGTATCCTGTACGCTACATAGACAGAGGAATGTGTTACATAGACAGAGACATACACTACATAGACAGAGACATACACTACATAGACAGAGACATACACTACATAGACAGAGATATACGCTACATAGACAGAGATATACGCTACATAGACAGACACATATGCTACATAGACAGAGACATATGCTACATAGACAGAGACATATGCTACATAGACAGAGATATACGCTACATAGACAGAGATATACGCTACATAAACAGAGGAATACGCTACATAGACAGAGACATACGCTACATAGACAGAGACAGAAGCTACATAGACAGAGATAGAAGCTACATAGACAGAGACATACGCTACATAGACAGAGACATATGCTACATAGACAGAGACATACGCTACATAGACAGAGACATACGCTACATAGACAGAGACAGAAGCTACATAGACAGAGACAGAAGCTACATAGACAGAGATAGAAGCTACATAGACAGATATACGCTACATAGACAGATATACGCTACATAGACAGAGACATACGCTACATAGACAGAGACATACGCTACATAGACAGAGACATACGCTACATAGACAGAGGAATACGCTACATAGACAGAGACATACACTACATAGACAGAGACATACACTACATAGACAGAGACATACACTACATAGACAGAGAAATACGCTACATAGACAGAGACATACGCTACATAGACAGAGACATACACTACATAGACAGAGGAATACGCTACTGTCACAGATTCAGCCGAGGCTTCTCCTCCTCCTTGCTCGGGCAGGCTTCGGCGTTCGTCGTCCCCGGAGTACTAGCTACTGCCGATCGATGTTTCGGTGTTTGTCTTGTTTAGTCTTTATTGTGTACACCTGTTTCCCATTATGTTTCCCATTATGGGTCTTTGTGTTTTCCTCCCTGTTTGGAGGTTTGTTGTTTTGTACGTTTTTACTGTGTTCAGTAAAGTACGTTGCCAGCCGCTCTGTGTCCTGCGTTTGACTTCGCTGACCGCATACACGTCGCGTGACAGCTACATAGACAGAGACATATGCTACATAGACAGAGACATATGCTACATAGACAGAGATATACGCTACATAGACAGAGACATATGCTACATAGACAGAGGAATACGCTACATAGACAGAGATCTACGCTACATAGACAGAGGAATACGTTACATAGACAGAGGAATACGCTACATAGACAGAGATATACGCTACATAGACAGAGATATACGCTACATAGACAGAGGAATACGCTACATAGACAGAGATATACGCTACATAGACAGAGACATACGCTACATAGACAGAGACATACGCTACATAGACAGAGGAATACGCTTCTTAGACAGAGGAATACGCTACATAGACAGAGGAATACGCTACATAGACAGAGGAATATGCTACATAGACAGAGACATACGCTACATAGACAGAGGAATACGCTACATAGACAGAGGAATACGCTACATAGACAGAGGAATACGCTACATAGACAGAGATATACGCTACATAGACAGAGACATATGCTACATAGACAGAGGAATACGCTACATAGACAGAGGAATACGTTACATAGACAGAGGAATACGCTACATAGACAGAGGAATACGCTACATAGACAGAGGAATACGCTACATAGACAGAGGAATACGCTACATAGACAGAGGAATACGCTACATAGACAGAGGAATACGCTACATAGACAGAGGAATACGCTACATAGACAGAGATATACGCTACATAGACAGAGATATACGCTACATAGACAGAGATATACGCTACATAGACAGAGGAATACGCTACATAGACAGAGGAATACGCTACATAGACAGAGGAATACGCTACATAGACAGAGGAATACGCTACATAGACAGAGGAATACGCTACATAGACAGAGGAATACGCTACATAGACAGAGGAATACGCTACATAGACAGAGACATACGCTACATAGACAGAGACATACGCTACAGCAGGAGGAGCAGATATGGAGGCAGGAATGGGATGGGAAGGGATGCCTAGGCAGGGAGTGATCTCTATGGTTGCTTCCGAAATGGCATCCCCTATACATTGCAGTAAGTGTACCGCCTTTGATCCTATATAGTGCACTACTTTTGACCAGGGTTTCCCTATATAGTGCACTACTTTTGTCACTAAATAGGGAATATTCTGGTTAAAAGTAGAGCACTATATAGGGACTAGGGTGCCATTTCAGACCTATCTTTTATCCACTATGCTGCCTCGCTGGCTGAGGGCTTGGTCCTATCTCCACAGGGAGTCTTCAACCTGACTCAACCAATCTGCTGCTTCAAAGTATCTCTACTGAGAATCTAATGGAGCCAACCCATATACAGCCATCATGTGTACCCACAGTACAGTACTGTGCTTCCAGCACCATTTATATTAATACATCCGCAAACACTGCTTTATACAGGTCAAACTGTAGCTAACCCATATACAGCCACCATGCACTGTACCTAGACCTACAGCACAGTGCTGCATGCATCCTTCATTACTGGCTGCATCCCTCATGTTAGTGCATCTTACTTAGAATTAGTCCTGATCAGCCTATGCCAGGATCCAGCTTTGGTTAATTGGTGCATCTTGATTATTGAATTGTCGAGAATGATTTAGGAACGTCATATTCATAAATATATGAATATGTATATTGTTCCCCTCTGAATAATATTTTAAATCTTTCAAATCGTATCATTTATCTAAGTCAGACGTTCTATTATTATGGATACGGTTTATATTGAATGCATGCAGTGGTGTAAAGTACTTAAGTAAAAAAACGTAAGTTGTTTTTGGGGTATCTGTACTTTACTTTACTATTTATATTTTTGACTACTTTTACTTTTACTTCACTACATTCCCGAAGAAAATATTGTACTTTTTACTCCATACATTCCCTGACAACCAAAAGTACTCGTTACATTTTGAATGCTTAGCAGAATAGGAAAGTTGTTAAATTCAAGCACTCATCAAGAGAACACGTGGTCATCCCTACTGCCTCTGGCCTGGCGGACTCACTAAACACAAATGCATCTTTTGTAAATAACGTCTGAGTGTTGGAGTGTGCCCCTGGCTATCCATACATTTTAAAAACAAGAAAATGGTGCCATCTACTTTGCTTAATATAAGGAATGTTAAATGATTTATACTTTTACTTTTGATACTTAAGTATATTTGAGCAATTACATTTACTTTTGATACTTAAGTATTTTTAAAACCAAATACTTTTAGACTTTTACTCAAGTAGTATTTTACTGGCTGACTTTCACTTTTACTTGAGTAACTTCTATTAAGGTATCTATACTTTTACTCACGTATGACAATTGGGCACTTTTTCCACAACTGAATGCATGGCACTCAGCTACAGTAGCCTATGTCACATTCAACAATGAGTGTAGTTGGCATGGAGGTTCTAGCCCTGGGGAACCTGTCAGTGGATGGAGGTTCTAGCCCTGGGGAGCCGGTCAGCGGATGGAGGTTCTAGCCCTGGGGAGCCGGTCAGCGGATGGAGGTTCTAGCCATGGGGAACCTGTCAGTGGATGGAGGTTCTAGCTCTGGGGAACCTGTCAGTGGATGGAGGTTCTAGCTCTGGGGAACCTGTCAGTGGATGGAGGTTCTAGCCCTGGGGAGCCGGTCAGCGGATGGAGGTTCTAGCCCTGGGGAGCCGGTCAGCGGATGGAGGTTCTAGCCATGGGGAACCTGTCAGTGGATGGAGGTTCTAGCCCTGGGGAACCTTTCAGTGGATGGAGGTTCCAGCCCTGGGGAACCTGTCAGTGGATAGAGGTTCTAGCCCTGGGGAACCTGTCAGTGAATGGAGGTTCTAGTCCTGGGGAACCTGGTTTTGTCATTTAGCTTGGTGAATTGGTGATGTGTAAAATATAGGGTTGTGAGATGTCCCAGATATGCCCTGTCTTGCAAACCAACAGGGTAACACAGGTTAAAGCCTGCATGTATAATGCTTTATAACTTGTTACAAGTATGTATGAGCCTTTATAATGTTTCATAATGAGGCATATAAAGGATTTATAAACATTTAAAAGCACGTATAATGACTTTTCATGAAAGTTACTGTAAAGTGTAACCAGCTACATAGAGGGCAGACATTTCCATGATATATTCCAATAGAAAATGACCTGCAGTGTAACTAGAGAGTATCTTTCTTGACACAGTAAAGAGGCAGAGAGAGACAGGAACTGTGCTAGTTCATCAAATTTAATCAAAGCATTGCACACTGACACGCCAGTGCTTACACACAAACACACGGGCACACGCGCAGGTACGCAAACATGAATGCACATACACACACACGCACACATAAGCAAGCATGCACACACGCACGAATCCACGCACACACACACACATACACACACAAAGCACTCCTCACGGGACAGGCTTTTAGTGATCTGTCTCTTGCAGTATTTAATTGACCCCACACAGGAAGTCTAGCGGTCCCAAATGCACTCCTCCCCCACGCACAGCACACACACACACACACACACACACTGAGCACACACACACACTGAGCACACACACACACACACTGAGCGATTGCCACACACACAAACACACACACACACACAAACACACACACACAGCACAGAGAAGAGAAAGCATGATATGCCAGCCAGTATACTGTATGCCCCTCAGCACAGCTTCTTCTCCACACCTGCCCTGCCTCTCTTCAGCAACTGAACAGAACAGCACTAAACCACCCCACATTCTGCAACTAATATCCCAGAATACACCAGAACCATTCACCAGCAATATCAGCAATCGAGCAAGAGCCATGTCACTGGACATAAGACTGATAATACTGTCTGTAAGCTTGAGTGAAGGAACAATAAAAGATTCAGTCAGATGTTATATAGTTTAACATGCACAGTTGCACCCCTTATCACCACAACACCACATTCCTAAAGCCGCTACCCAGGAGATTGCCCCAGAGTGCTAAACATTTTAACAGAAGCGGTAGCCGATGTATGAAGTTGACACGATTATATTTTCATCTCGATGTACTGGTAGATCAAGTATTTTCACATTTTGATGGATCTAATCTTGATAAAAGAAAATACTCCAAGTTTAAATCTAAAAACAAATCAAGAAAAAAAAAGACAATATGAATGTTCTGTTCTCTGCAGAATGAATTCCCATCCATGCAGAGATAATAGAATAGAACAGAAGCAGCTGAATAGTCTTGAGAAAGCTAGCGATGCCGAATAGGGTGGGTACTTACTCAGTTGGAGGTAGGAAGAGAATGCTCTCTCCCTCGCTCTCTTTCTCTCTCTCTCTCTTTCTCTTTCTCTTTCTCTTTCTCTCTCTCTCTCTCTCTCTCTCTCTCTCTCTCTCTCTCTCTCTCACTCTGCTACTCAGTCATGGTGTTCTCTCTCTCCAGGGTAGCGGTGAAGTGTACTGTAGCGTGCTTGTAAGCAGTCTATCCCCCTCTCTCTCTCTCTCTTCCCCCTCCTCCCTCCCTCTCTCTCTCTCTCTTCCCCCTCCTCCCTCCCTCTCTCTCTCTCTCTCTTCCCCCTCCTCCCTCCCTCTCTCTCTCTTCCCCTCCTCCCTCCCCCTCTCTCTCTCTCTCTCTTTCCCCTCCTCCCTCCCTCTCTCTCTCTCTCTCCGATACACAACCCTTTGCCACGTCATTAGGGCTCCTTTCTTTCCTTTATCCCTCTCCCTTTCCTCTTCAACGTCATTGTTTTACCTCTATCACTACCTGTACTGTTATTCTTAGTCACCCTGAGACTATTCTTCTGCAGGGTCTCAACACTGAACATGTAAAAAGGAATGGCCCAGTTCAGTAGGCCATATTCAGTTTTGTTACAGTAATGTCACATTGTGTGGTATGAATAGAAAGGAATTTGTATTCTGATTCTATCATTTTGTTATTCAAAAAATTTATCTATAGTCAGATAATTTGTTACTGTAAGATAATCAGAGTTCATTACAGTGTTGTTAATGAGAGATAACAGTATAGTTAAAACTGTTAGTGAGGGAGGCGCATTCTCAAACAACTATTATTTGCCACCGTTAGGTTCTGAATAAATAGAGTAAAAACTCAAACAGACGACTAGAAAAAGCTCTAACCAAGTTTATTCACCCACTGGGTCATACAGCTGCAAAGACAAGACATGATTACACAAGCACATATATTTACAACCTCCTAATAGGCAGAGTCAACTCCTTACACATCTAGACAGCCAATACATCTTTGTTGCTAGTCAGGATGTCACGCCCTGACTCAGGGGACTCTTATTTGTTGAGTCAGGGTGTGATTTTCTATGTGGTGTATATCTATGTTTATGTTCTAGTATGTGTAGTTCTATGTTGGCCGGTGTGGTTCCCAATCAGAGGCAGCTGTCACACGTTGTCTCTGATTGGGGATCATACTTAGGCAGCCTATTGGCACTCGTTAAGTTGTGGGATCTTGTTCCGTGTGAGGTTTGTTGTGTGTTACCTTTGGACGTCACGTTTCGTTGGTTTATTGTTTTGTCGTTGTTTATTAAGTTTAAATAAACATGTATGCATATCACGCTGCTCCTTGGTCTGACCCGTCTATGAACGAACGTGACACAGGAACTTAAATTGGTTCCTCTCACTCGTGTAGTCATGGCCCTGCCTGATGCTAGAACCTTCGTGGGCGTGAAAGTGTATGTGTGTGAGGTAGGACTGTAGTAGGAGGGTCGTTGTGGTGGGCCCCTCTGGCCCCCCTCCCACAGGTTACTGTTGACTTGACCTCAAGCAGATTTCCTGGCTCCTCCCTAGTTCCGCAGCTGGCCTGCCTTATCAGAGACTAACTGTTGCCCTTCGCCTCCCTCCTTAGAAACATGGAACAGAATATGAACTTTCTGCACTTCCCCTTGTCTCACTCAGTAACTTTCCATACACCTAGTTCCTATCCACCCTTCATTGATCCCAACATATACATTCCTTATACATGTAAAGCCATCAATAAGTTCTAGTATGGTAACATTAATAAGTATATTTCAAGCTAGAATCCAAAACAACGAACATATCCCAAACATATCATGAGATATGAGAAAGATTTATTTCATGAGAAAGATTGGAATTAGAATTTCAGTTGACTTCCTGAATTGACTTCAATGAAATGGCATTGACTCTAACCCTGCCCAGTAAGTTGCACCAATCGACAGAGTAGGAGAAAGGATGATTGTCCACAGGATGTGCAGTACATGTGTATATTTCTGTACTGTTAGAAGGAAAGGTGACAATGGCTAGTTGCTGTGTATTATCACGGTCTGCATGATGGGCCCCGTGTAGCTCAGTTGGTAGAGCATGGCGCTTGCAACGGGTTAGATTCCCACGGGGGGCCAGTATTTAAAACATTCATGCACTCACTATCTGTAAGTCGCTCTGGATAAGAGTGTCTGCTAAATGACAAAAATGTAAATGTGAAATATCCCAAACATATCCCCAAGGATCAATTAAAGGCAAGTAAGAAAGTAAGTACGTAAGTAGGCACCAGTCAATCAATCAAATGTACACTGCTCAAAAAAATAAAGGGAACACTTAAACAACACAATGTAACTCCAAGTCAATCACACTTCTGTGAAATCAAACTGTCCACTTAGGAAGCAACACTGATTGACAATAAATTTCACATGCTGTTGTGCAAATGGAATAGACAACAGGTGGAAATTATAGGCAATTAGCAAGACACCCCCAATAAAGGAGTGGTTCTGCAGGTGGTGACCACAGACCACTTCTCAGTTCCTATGCTTCCTGGCTGATGTTTTGGTCACTTTGAATGCTGGCGGTGCTTTCACTCTAGTGGTAGCATGAGACGGAGTCTACAACCCACACAAGTGGCTCAGGTAGTGCAGCTCATCCAGGATGGCACATCAATGCGAGCTGTGGCAAGAAAGTTTGCTGTGTCTGTCAGCGTAGTGTCCAGAGCATGGAGGCGCTACCAGGAGACAGGCCAGTACATCAGGAGACGTGGAGGAGGCCGTAGGAGGGCAACAACCCAGCAGCAGGACCGCTACCTCCGCCTTTGTGCAAGGAGGGAGCAGGAGGAGCACTGCCAGAGCCCTGCAAAATGACCTCCAGCAGGCCACAAATGTGCATGTGTCTGCTCAAACGGTCAGAAACATACTCCATGAGGGTGGTATGAGGGCCCGACGTCCACAGGTGGGGGTTGTGCTTACAGCCCAACACCGTGCAGGACATTTGGCATTTGCCAGAGAACACCAAGATTGGCAAATTCGCCACTGGCGCCCTGTGCTCTTCACAGATGAAAGCAGGTTCACACTGAGCACATGTGACAGACGTGACAGAGTCTGGAGACGCCGTGGAGAACGTTCTGCTGCCTGCAACATCCTCCAGCATGACCGGTTTGGCGGTGGGTCAGTCATGGTGTGGGGTGGCATTTCTTTGGGGGGCCGCACAGCCCTCCATGTGCTCACCAGAGGTAGCCTGACTGCCATTAGGTACCGAGATGAGATCCTCAGACCCCTTGTGAGACCATATGCTGGTGCGGTTGGCCCTGGGTTCCTCCTAATGCAAGACAATGCTAGACCTCATGTGGCTGGAGTGTGTCAGCAGTTCCTGCAAGAGGAAGGCATTGATGCTATGGACTGGCCCGCCCGTTCCCCAGACCTGAATCCAATTGAGCACATCTGGGACATCATGTCTCGCTCCATCCACCAACGCCACATTGCACCACAGACTGTCCAGGAGTTGGCGGATGCTTTAGTCCAGGTCTGAGAGGAGATCCCTCAGGAGACCATCCGCCACCTCATCAGGAGCATGCCCAGGCGTTGTAGGGAGGTCATACAGGCACGTGGAGGCGACACACACTACTGAGCCTCATTTTGACTTGTTTTAAGGACATTACATCAAAGTTGGATCAGCCTGTAGTGTGGTTCTCCACTTTAATTTTGAGTGTGACTCCAAATCCAGACCTCCATGGGTTGATACATTTGATTTCCATTGATAATTTTTGTGTGATTTTGTTGTCAGCACATTCAACTATGTAAAGAAAAAAGTATTTAATAAGATTATTTAATTCATTCAGATCTAGGATGTGTTAATTTAGTGTTCCCTTTATTTTTTTGAGCAGTGTATATTATAAAGCCCTTTTTACATCAGCAGTTGTCACAAAGTGTTTTACAGATACCCATCTAAAACCCCAAAGAGCAAGCAAAGGCACAATGGTTAGGGGAAACAATATACCAGTTTCCATCAATACCCGTTTCACTGGACCAGCCTTACCCTTCCATCAAACTATGCACAAGTCCCAGACACAAGAACCAAAGACACAAGTTACTAGCGAACCACCACCACTTGAAACTCTTCTCAAACCTCTCCTAACCACCATGGAGTTGAACGGCCAAACTGTATGAAGAAAAGACAGGAGAGAGTGTGGTGGTGGTAGGGAGATGTAACATTCAGGCTCCCCTGAGTGTGTGTGTGTGTGTTCTGTTCTTTGGATGTCACAGCTGGCTGTACACTGACAGGCCCTCCGTTGCGCTACCATGTCAGGGGCCCGTGTGTGTGTGTTCTAGGGAACAAAATCGAGAACAGTCAATCCCTCAACTCAACTCTCCCACTGAGCCTGCTGGTACGCATCACACGCACACACACACACACTTGAATTGAACATCCGCACAACTCCATGTAGTGTAAAATCCACAACAAAGATCATAGTGAACCAAGACGGCACCATTTGACGTCATAGCCTACAATTAAGACTGAAGAAGTATTATGAGAAATTTCCAGTGAAGTTAAGATTTATAATTTATAGAGCAGGTTGCTGGAAAGGAGAAGAAGAGAGTAGGGGGACATCAATTTGAATTCCGTATGAGCAGTATGATGTGAATAAAACATGAAGAAAGGGCTTGAAAGCTAAACTCCCTCCACAATGTTTTGCACTGAGAGAGAGAGAGAGAGAGAGAGAGAGAGAGAGAGAGAGAGAGAGAGAGAGAGAGAGAGAGAGAGAGAGAGAGAGAGAGAGAGAGAGAGAGAGAGAGAGAGAGAGAGAGAGAGAGAGAGAGAGAGAGAGAGAGAGAGAGAGAGAGAGAGAGAGAGAGAGAGAGAGAGAGAGAGAGAGAGATGACTCCCTGTCTCTGGGTTGGCAGAGAACATGCTGTGAGCTGCACCTAATCATTTGCATTTATTTTTTTACATCAATTTTATTTGACTTTCCAATGACAACAAAACCATTACAGCAAAAAACTAAATAGAAAAACAACAGATAAAGAACAAAAACTGTTGCCAGGAAGTAGGTACAGTACAATATACAAGATAATAAGTATACAGTTACGGTATTGAAATGAATTGTTACTTAATCAGGTCATCCTGGTTTGTGAATGTGATCCATTTCTCCCCTTTGGGTGTTTGAAGTCTTAAGGCATATGTCAAGCTTTACATAATAAAGATTTGTTTTATTATACTTTGCCATTCTTCAGATTTTGGGGCTTCTAGTTTATACCAATTCCTGGTAATGGCTTTTTTACTAGCAGCAAGGAAAACTTTAATCAAGTACCTATCACTGCCCATTCACTTAAGCATTTCAGTGCAGATATCTGTCAGCAGACCTGGGTTCAGATACTATTTGAAATAATTTCAAATACTTAAGCTGGGCTTGATTGAGCTTGCCTGGCGCAACTGAACCAATAGAATAGTTACAAAACTGCAAATCCCACCCATCTGGCACTCCAGAGAGGCAAAAGCAAACGCTAAAATCTTAACCAAGATCTATCAGTCCCTTTCTGTATGTCCCATGAACCATCTGTGAGTGTGTGTATTGTGTGTGTGTGTGTGTGTATGAGCGGCTGCGCACACGCACGCATATGTGTTTGCATGTGTGTCCGTCCATCAGTCTGTCTGTCACATAAACCATCTCTGCAGAACTGGTACTAGTGCATTATGGATGAGACATCTATTTCAAGGCACAGAGTTGAGGGTGGAGGGTGCTGCGTTCTGGCTTTTGAGTGGAGGGAGATGGCACCTACCTGCCTGCTGACTGGCTGCCAAGCTCCCTTGAGGATCAGGAGGAACTCTAGTTCAGTAGATTAGACTGAGACGTTACAGCAGGTACAGTGGTTACATCCCAAATGGCACCCTATTCCCTATGGGCCCTGGTCAAAAGTAGTGCACTACATTGGGCAAAAGGTGCCATTTGGAACGCAGGCTGAGATGTTACAAGACAGGTACAGCTTGTGTTGGTGAAAGTGGCATGGAGTGGCAGGAGAAAAGCAACTGGGTGGTAGGGTGGGTGGGTAGGTGAGTGATGAGTGAGTGAGTAAGTGAATGAGTGAGTGAATGAGTGAATGAGTGAGTGAGTGCAGAATTGTTTACAACCGACGTCATCTATTTTGTATAATATGTTACATCTTGCAAAAATAAAAATAAATCGAATTCTTACAATATGTTACGAATTTGTAAGTGCTTAAAGAGCGACTGCCCCTAAAAAGCAACTTCTTGTTTTGAATTTCGGCCTATGTGGCATCGATACGAGTCAGAAACATTTATTCTAGTATCAAAAGTTACTACAAAGTGTAAATAGGATAATTTAAAAGTCAGTCTCGTCCAAAACTGAGATTTGCGAGATGACAGGAAAAAAATGGTATGTCACGGAATGAAAGGTACCGTAACAGTTTTCCTTAGGTTGGTTTTATTTCAATCCTGCCCACCTGCCCACAGCTGGCATGCAAGTAATCATCAATTCGGAGCGCAGTTACACCCGGCCCCAATCGTAATGCCCATGGTCAATTCAATCGTAATGCCCATGGTCAATTTGGTTTGACATTCAATATCCCTATGGGGCTAGTAAGTGACCATCAGTAAATTACACAATGTACATGAGATAATATTTTAAAATGTCAATAGCTCCAAATGATAATGACATAACCATGGAAGCCAAAGGAAGCCAAGGGAAGCCAGGGGAAGCCAAGGGAAGCCAAGGGAAGCCAAGGGAAGCCAAGGGAAGCCAAGGGAAGCCAAGGGAAGCCAAGGGAAGCCAGGCTTCTCCAAAACATTTACCAAGAAAAAAAGAAAAACACATCAAATAATGTATCTTTGGTCTCTCTCTGTTTCATCACTTTCCTTCAATTCGCAAGAGGCTGAATGTATCTCACACCCCTCTGTCTCTGTATGTGTAGCCCATCTATCTAATGCTGTCTGGTCAAAAAGAGTATGATATTGTTGTCGCCCGTAGCATTGAATGTGAGGGAAGCCAGCAAGCATTTGGCCTCCCTTGATAAAAAAAAAGTACAAAAGAATAGCCAATCAGCGCTGAGCTAAACAATCTCTTTAACTAGATCTGTGAAGGACCTACAACCAATCATGAACCAGGAAGATACTGATGCTTGTAAACATTGATGGTGGCCGGACTGGACAGTAAACAAACAAATAACTTCATATAGCTTGAAATTATGTTTAACAAATGTTTCTCTGAAGTTTATTTTATTCCTTTACTACTACTGATATATCACAGACATTTAGGGCTATTTGCATATGTTGCAAAATGGTACCACAGGAGTAGGCTAGTAATACAAAGTAACCAATCACCTTGCGGAGAAAGGTTTTGGTCAAACAAAGCACCTGCTCCTAAAGTTTCCATTTCCCATAACTGATGATGATATATAGAAATATTAAAGGATATCTAATACTTTGACTACTGCAATGTCCTTTACATGCATATAGTATCCCCACAGAGACATACAGTGCCTTCGGAAAGTATTCAGACCCCTTGACTTTTTCCACATTTTGTTACGTTACAGCCTTATACTAAAATGGATTAAATACAAAAATCCTCAGCAATCTACACACAATACCCCATAATGACAAAGCGAAAACAGGTTTTTAGAATTTTTGCTAATTTATTAAAAATAAAAAACTGAAATACCTTATTTACATAAGTATTCAGACCCTTTGCTATGAGACTCGAAATTGAGCTCAGGTGCATCCTGTTTCCATTGATCATCCTTGAGATGTTTCTACAACTTGATTGGAATCCCCCTGTGGTAAATTCAATTGATTGGACATTGATTTGGAAAGGCACACACCTGTTTATAAAAGGTCCCACAGTTGACAGTGCATGTCAGAGCAAAAACCAAGCCATGAGGTCGAAGGAATTGTCCGTAGAGCTCCGAGACAGGATTTTGTCGAGGCACAGAGCTGGGGAAGGGTACCAAAACATTTCTGCAGCATTGAAGGTCCCCAAGAACACAGTGGCCTCCATCATTCTTAAATGGAAGAAGTGTGGAACTACCAAGACTCTTCCTAGGGCTGGCCGCCCGGCCAAACTGAGCAATCGGGGGAGAAGGGACTTGGTCAGGGAGGTGACCAAGAACCCAATGGTCACTCTGATAGAGCTCCAGAGTTCCTCTGTGGAGATGGGAGAACCTTCCAGAAGGACAACCATCTCTGCAGCACTCCACCAATCAGGCCTTTATGGTAGAGTGGCCAGACGGAAGCCGCTCCTCAGTAAAAGGCACATGACAGCCCGCTTGGAGTTTGCCAAAAGGCACCTAAAGACTCTCAGACCATGAGAAACAAGATTCTCTGGTCTGATGAAACCAAGATTGAACTCTTTGGCCTTAATACCAAGCGTCACGTCTGGAGGAAACCTGGCACCATCCCTACAGTGAAGCATGGTGGTGGAAGCATCATCCTGTGGGGATGTTTTTCAGCGGCAGGGACTGGGAGACTAGTCAGGATCGAGGCAAAGATGAACGGAGCAAAGTACAGAGAGATCCTTGATGAAAACCTGCTCCAGAGCGCTCAAGACCTCAGACTGGGGCGAAGGTTCACCTTCCAACAGGACAACGACCCTAAGCACACAGCCAAAACAACGCAGGAGTGGCTTCGGGACAAGTCTCTGAATGTCCTTGAGTGGCCCAGCCAGAGCCCGGACTTGAACCCGATCTAACATCTCTGGAGAGACCTGAAAATAGCTGTGCAGCAACGCTCCCCATCTAACCTGACAGAGCTTGAGAGGATCTGCTGAGAAGAATGGGAGAAACTCCCCAAATACAGGTGTGCCAAGCTTTTAGCGTAATACCCAGGAAGACTCAAGGTTGTAATCGCTGCCAAAGGTGCTTCAACAAAGTACTGAGTAAAGGGTCTGAATACTTATGTAAATGTGATATTTACGTTTTTTCTAAAAAACTGTTTTTGCTTTGTCATTATGGGGTATTGTGTGTAGTTTGATGAGGTAAAAAATAAAAAAAAAATGTAATCAGTGTTAGAATAATGCTGTAACGTAACAAGATGTGGAAAAAGTCAAGCAGTCTGAATACTTTCCGAATGAACTGTATCCCCACAGCGACAGTATCCCCAGTGAGACAGCCAAGAAGACAAGATAGCTAGATGATAGAAGACAGATGAATAGATTAATGAAAATAAACAGTTTTTCATCTGTTGCTGTTTGACTATAAACTCCAACCATTAACTCACATAATCTTCAACCCACTTTGTTTATGTTTAACGCATAAGAGACAATACAATTTAATGCGTCAAAATGTAGGGTAGGGTAGTCTACTTCTGGTTTATCCATTAGTATGCACTGTCCCACTTGTCTATTATCAAATACACTGTGATGATAATTAAAGAAAACGACAATCCCATAACTTCATCACTACTTGTTTTTGTAAGAGGTGTTGACAAGCTGAATGTACCGAGCTGTCTGTTTAAAATACTAGCACACAGCTCGGACACCCATGCATACCCCACCAGACATGCCACCAGAGGTCTCTTCACAGTCCCCAAGTCCAGAACAGACTATGGGAGGTGCACAGTACTACATAGAGCCATGACTACATGGAACTCTATTCCACATCAAGTAACTGATGCAAGCAGTAGAATCAGATTTAAAATACAGGTAGAAAATACACCTTATGGAACCATGGGGACTGTGAAGAGACACACACAAAGGTACAGACACATGCATATGCACACATTGTGATATTGTTGTATGGTGGTATTAAACATTTTGTATTATTTATTTTATTTCACCTTTATTTAACCAGGTAAGCCAGTTGAGAACAAGTTCTCATTTACAACTGCGACCTGGCCAAGATAAAGCAAAGCAGTGCGATAAAAACAACAACAACACAGAGTTACATATGGAATAAACAAAACGTTCAGTCAATAACACAATAGAAAATCTATATACAGTGTGTGCAAATGTAGTAAGTTATGGAGGTAAGGCAATAAATAGGCCATAGTGCAAAATAATTACAATTTAGTATTAACACTGGAGTGATAGATTTGCAGAAGATGATGTGCAAATAGAGATACTAGGGTGCAAATGAGCAAAATAAATAACAATGTAAATAACAATATGGGGATGAGGTAGTTGGGTGGGCTAATTACAGATGGGCTGTGTACAGGTGCAGTGATCGGTAAGCTGCTCTGACAACTGATGCTTAAAGTTAGTGAGGGAGATAAGTGTCTCTAGCTTCAGAGATTTTTGCAGTTCGTTCCAGTCATTTGCAGCAGAGAACTGGAAGGAATGGCGGCCAAAGGAGGTGTTGGCTTTGGGGATGACCAGTGAGATATACCTGCTGGAACGCATACTACGGGTGGGGGTTGTTATGGTGACCAATGAGCTAAGATAAGGCGGGGATTTGCCTAGAAGTGATTTATAGATGAACTGGAGCCAGTGGGTTTGGCGACGAATATGTAGTGAGGGCCAGCCAACGAGAGCGTACAGGTCACAATGGTGGGTAGTATATGGGGCTTTGGTGACAAAACGGATGGCACTGTGATAGACTACATCCAATTTGCTGAGTAGAGTGTTGGAAGCTATTTTGTAAATGTCAAGGATCGGTAGGATAGTCAGTTTTACGAGGGCATGTTTAGCAGCATGAGTGAAGGAGGCTTTGTTGCGAAATAGGAAGCCAATTCTAGATTTAATTTAGGATTGGAGATGCTTAATGTGAGTCTGGAAGGAGAGTTTACAGTCTTACCAGACACCTAGGTATTTGTAGTTGTCCACATACTCTAGGTCAGACCCGCCGAGAGTAGTGATTCTAGTCAGGCGGGCGGGTGCAGGCAGCATTCGATTGAAGAGCATGCATTTAGTTTTACTAGCGTTTAAGAGCAGTTGGAGGCCACAGAAGGAGTGTTGTATGCAGTGGCGGCTCCTGAAAAAATTCTCAGGGGGGGCAATTTTTCTGATGATTTAGGTGACCTACACACATTTTAAAAAATATATGTCCAGCAACAACATGAAGACAGGGGCAGCATATAAGTCAATGCCAGAAGCATTTATTGACTGATCTCAAAAGTGTTGGCTTACAAAAGCAAAATAAGTTATCACAGTAAAAATAATCAAGGGTGTTCTTTCACATTCCTCAACACTGCATAAACAATATGCATTTCCATAAACAAATGAAATATCAGCTGAAAATACAGCATCTTGGTATTTGTTCAGATTGCAGGATCAACAAGAGCTTTTACCACATTTTTTGCCTCATGGTTGAATTGGAAATATGTGCACCTGAGCATAATTCACAACAAGCAAGCAGGAGCTTTTGATAGAGGCTACTGAAAACATTGATGCAAGTTATTGGCAATAAGAAATTTTTATAGACTTCCATATTCTGCCCTCTTGTATAGATTTGTGAAAATGAACAGTGATAGACATTTTGCCTGAAAACAGAATTTGAAAATAATTTCTAGAAAAGGTAAACACAGCTATCTGTATGGCTTTGTAAAAATGAACAACCATATTCTGGCCAATTGTATAGATTTGTAAATATGAACAACCATATTCTGGCCAATTGTATAGATTTGTAAAAATTAACATGAACAGATTATTATTTTTTTTTTACTTTTTTTAAATGAAAAATAACTATTTTAAACAACATCAACTGTGAACTGATTTGGGCGTGTGTGTGTTAAAGAGACAGACAGGGAGGGACAAAGAGAGAGAGAGGCTACATTACTTGTACTGAAACTGTTCTCTTCTCTCTTTCAATGCAGCAAAGCGGTCAATGACTTTCTCATTGAAATCAGGCATGCTGAGGACTAGTTCCCTCTCCATGGAAAGCATGGCCAGTGCATTCAGACGTTCCTGGCCCATTGAATTTCGCAGGAATGTCTTAACTCGTGTCAAAGTTGAGAAACATCTCTCAGCTTCAGCTGTTGTCATGGGAGTAGTTATGAGGATGTTCAACAGAGTCACAGTCTCAGAGAACGTCTCCTGGAGGTTGTAGCTCATGAGAACCTGGTACAGTGCCAGTGCACCACAGTTTGACTTTCTCGTCGTCGGCAAAAAGACCGTTCAGTCTCTCCAAAAGCACACTGGCGATTGAGACTGAGGTTGATTCCGAGATGGGAAGGAACTCAAAAAAGCGCTCCTGCACTTTGTGGTTGCTATCTATGTACCTCAGCACAAGCACCAGCTGTGTCTGTGTAGAAACGTCCGTGGTCTCGTCAGCTTGGATAGCTACGAAGTTCGCCGACTTCACCTCCTCCACAATATGTTCCCTCATGACCGCTAGCATACACTCCAGTAGCTCGTTTTGAATGGTCTTTGATGTGAACTTCTTTCAAAGAGGCAATCGAGTTGCACTGAACGCTAGCCATCTTGATAGTAGTACGTGAATTGATTGACGCTGCTACCCGCTCTTTTTCTTAGTTACGTTCATGGTTATGTTACGTATGACGAAAGCGCGTAAAGTGCAAGCCCTCAGAAACCCATAGAGATTGTATTGAAAGCTCTGATATTTGAAAAAAATAGATTTTACATGAGAGGCTATGAGAGACTTCTGGGGCGATTTTCAACCTGACTGAAATCGCCCCAAAAGGGGGGGGGGGCCATTTGAAGCACGACTTTAGCCTGATTGGACATTTAGTGGCAGATCAGACGTCTAGATTAGAACACTGATAACTACTGTTGCCGTGATATAATTGATTAGAAAAAAAATCCCTTCCTTTTCCCGTTTGGCAGTGCGTCGCCCATATCGCCCTAATGAACACACCGCCCCTGGTTGTATGGCATTGAAGCTCGTTTGGAGGTTTGTTAACACAGTGTCCAGTGAAGGGCCAGATGTATACAAAATGGTGTTGTCTGCGTAGAGGTGGATCTGAGAGTCACCAACAGCATGAGGGACATCATTGATATACACAGAGAATAGAGTCTGCCCGAGAATTGAACCCTGTGGCACCCCCATAGAGACTATTGTAGATATGTAGTGGTGTAATAATGTTATATGATGTACTGTTTTATATTTTGTTTTATACCTAATGTAAGTGCTTTAATATGTATGGACCCCAGGAAGAGTGGGGTCCCTAATAAATACAAACACAAATATCTCAAGGCTCAACCGCACAAACCAAGGTTCCCCATAACGTTAAACCGAAACCGTTTTTCGGATCGCACAACAGACAGACCTGCAATTTCATTATTTACCGCTGCGCTCCTTTCTGTCAGAAATATATACAATGTAAATACTTTTTGCATAGGCTACCCTTGTGTGGTTATTAAAATAACCCCAAAGCCAATAGAAAAATACAAACTAACCTCGTTCAGCAGAAAGACGTTTGAATTGGTCAGGGACATCCACAATTGAGGGAAATCTCCAACCGTCAACCTCGGTCACCTTAGTCCAACTTCAGTAAAGAATCTACAGTTTGATGGCAACAACTAAGGTAACAATCGTATACCTGTCGATACATTTTCTCTTAGAATAACAGAGAATGTGTTAGAAGATATCCTTCGTAGGAAGGGACTTAGTCCACACCCGTTCACATTCCTCTATTCTCGTATCTTGATCATAGAATCATGATCAATTATATCTTAGCCCTCAAAGCCTGATGCACTGGTTACAAGGACGGATACATTTCCCCTATCTCAATAAATAATGTAAGAACTGCACTTTTCACATCTTCCATAATGATTCATTGGGATTCAATGGGGATGGATTCGGTCTCCCTTTACGAATGGGGTTAGATTCCATCTATAGGTGATAGGGATCCTCTACAAATAGCACATCTACTTTCACATCAGAAGGATAACATGCTGTCAACGCCATGCAGGATGCTACAGTATTTGAATAGATTATATTTACTGTTGTTGTTATGTGTGAATGTGATTTCTTCTTCTGCAGTGGTGACTCATGTTCACCAAGGGAACTCCACCCACGTCAGCGTATTCTGGCGCGAGCGACTCATTTCAATCCAAAATGAATGAGGGACGCAAGTCATCATAGGCTATGGGTGCAACAGGGGCTGCACAGGTGCGATAATTGACAGTAGCCAGTAACCTACATTGTCTAAATCACAAGCTACTGGCATATTTCCTGTAGATACGACAAATGACAGGATAAACAGACTTTTCTCGGCTACTGTATAAATAAATGTAATTGTCAAAATGTAATTTCATTAACATTGGTGTAACTATACAGCAGCATTCACGATGCATCCTGAGCCCTCTGTGTGCTGATACATTTTCTCCATTCATTTCATAATATAATCATAGGGATAGGATTAGACTATAACAAAACAGAATGTACACTGAACAGAAATATAAAAGCAACATGCAACAATTTCAAAGATTTTACTGAGATACAGTTCATATAAGGTAATCTATGGATTTCACATGACTGGGAATACAGATATGCATCTTTTGGTCACAGATACCTTTTTTTTTTAAAGGTAGGGGCGTGGATAAAAAGAACAGTCAGTATCTGGTGTGACCACCATTTGCCTCATGCAGTGCGACACATCTCCTTCACATAGAGTTAATCAGGCTGTTGATTGTGGCCTGTGGAATGTTGTCCCACTCCTCTTCAATGGCTGTGCAAAGTTGCTGGATATTGGCAGGAACTGGAACACGCTGTCGTACATGTCGATCCAGAGCATCCCAAACATGCTCAATGGGTGACGTTTCTGGTGAATATGCAGGCTATGGAAAAATGGGGACATTTTCAACTTCCAGGAATTGTGTACAGATCCTTGCGACATGGGGCCATGCATTATCATGCTTAAACATGAGGTGATGGCGGCAGATGAATGGCACGACAATGGGCCTCAGGATCTCGTCATGGTATCTCTGTGCATTCAAATTGCCATCGATAAAATGCAATTGTGTTCGTTGTCTGTAGCTTATGCCTGCCCATACCATAACCCCACTGCCACCATGGGGCACTCTGTTCACAACTTTGACATGAGCAAACAGCTCGCCCACACAACGGCATCTGCCCGGTACAGTTGAAACCGGGATTCATCCGTGAAGAGCACACTTCTCCAGCGTGCCAGTGGCCATTGAAGGTGAGCATTTGCCCACTGAAGTCGGTTACGACGCCGAACTGCAGTCAGGTCAAGACCCTGGTGAGGACGACGAGCACTCAGATGAGCTTCCTTGAGACGGTTTCTGACAGTTTGTGCAGAAATCCTTTGGTTGTGCAAACCCACCATTTCATCAGCTGTCTGGGTGGCTGGTCTCAGACGTCATCAGCAAACTTGATGATGGAGTAGGAGTCGTGCATGGCCACATAGTCGTAGGTAAACAGGTAGTACAGGAGGGGGCTAAGCACACACCCCTGGGGGGCCCCCATGTTGAGGGTCAGCGTGGCAGAGGTGTTGTTGCCTACTCTCAACACCTGGGGTCCGCCCGTCAGGAAGTCCAGGATGCACAAGCTGTTCTGTATGAATAATTCTTACATTAAAGAACCTATATGATTTTTCTGTTTCAAACAAAACCCAAACATCTCTGAACCATCTTCCAGTTGTCTGTTTCTTATCTTTCTACACAGATGGACATGACTTGAATAGGAAGGATGCTGATGTATTATATTGATTTATGCTCTGTTTGCAAGAAATAGCGTACCCAGAAATGTGTTGGTGGGTGGGCCTGCAGAAATGTGGGTGGGCCCAAATAAAGGAAACAGCTAACTTCCTGCAATTTGCTGTTTTAAAGCAAATGTTCTGCTATTATACATATTTTGCCATGAGGCAGAGAGAACAGTTTGCTGTTTTAAAGCTAATTTCCTGCAATTCTACACAATTTGCCATGGGGCAGAGAGGAAATGTAGATTTTCTAAAGCTAATTAAAGCTAAAATATAGGTGTGTTGACTGTGATAAAGGCACTGGATCATGAGCGGTCTTGTTTGCTAAATGAACAAATGAAGTAGGCAGTGGCATGGTGCATATAGCTATAGAAGCACAGTGACATGCCTCAATGCAGTCATATTGGTGGCTTATTGGGGGTGTGGCTTTCAGTTAGTTATTTTTGGCCACCCATCCCATGAGAGTGAATGTAATTCCAGTTCATCTGAATGTCATTCCAATGCACTGCTTGCTATGAATTATATCTGATGGTGTTTGCATGTTTAGGTAAAAAGACAAATAATATCCTGTTTGGAACACTGACAATTAGAGAGCATAAAAACATATATATATTGGGTGGGCCTGGCTCCCCAGGGCCCACCTGTGCCTACACGGCTGTTTGCAAGGAAGGAGAGAACCGTGTCTAACTGTGTCCACTGACCTAAGTTAATGTGGGACGAGAAGAAGAGGGGGATGTGATACAGGTCGCCTCAGTTTTCACTGATCTAGCACTTTAGTAGGAATCCTGCTACGCTGTCCATTTTCACACTGGTATCGACCAGTAAAGTCAGGTAATGCCAAGAACATGTCAGTTTTAATCTTAATCTCTTCCTCTCTCCTTATCTCTCCTCTCTCTCTTGCTTTCTTTCTTTCTTTCTGTCGCTTTCGCTGTCTCTGTCTCTGTCTCTGTCTCTGTCTCTCTCTCTCTCTTTGGCTCTCATTATAATAAAGACAAGTCCACATTCAATCTAACTCAGCAAAAAAAGAAACGTCCCTTTTTCAGGACCCTGTCTTTCAAAGATAATTCATAAAAATCCAAATAACTTCACAGATCTTCATTGTAAAGGGTTTAAACACTGTTTCCCATGCTTGTTCAATGAACCATAAACAATTAATGAACATGCACCTGTGGAATGGTCGTTAAGACACTAACAGCTTACAGACAGTAGGCAATTAAGGTCACAATTATGAAAACTTAGGACACTAAAGAGGCCGTTCTACTGACTCTGAAAAACACCAAAAGAAAGATGCCCAGGGTCCCTGCACATCTGCGTGAACGTGCCTTAGGCATGCTGCAAGGAGGCATGAGGACTGCAGATGTGGCCAGGGCAATAAATTGCAATGTCCGTACTGTGAGAGGCTGGACTGAGGGCTTGTAGGCCTGTTGTAAGGCAGGTCCTCACCAGACATCACCGGCAACAACGTCGCCTATGGACACAAACCCACCGTCTCTGGACCAGACAGGACTGGCAAAAAGTGCTCTTCACTGACGAGTGATGTCCAGGGGTGATGGTCGGATTCGCGTTTATCGTCGAAGGAATGAGCGTTACACCGAGGCCTGTACTCTGGAGCGGGATACATTTTAGGTGGAGGGTCCGTCATGGTCTGGGGCGGTGTGTCACAGCATCATCGGACTGAGCTTGTTGTCATTGCTGGCAATCTCAACACTGTGCGTTACAGGGAAGACATCCTCCTCCCTCATCTGGTACCCTTCCTGAAGGCTCATCCTGACATGACTCTCCAGCATGACAATTCCACCAGCCATACTGCTTGTTCTGTGCGTGATTTCCTGCAAGACAGCAATGTCCGTGTTCTGCCATGGCCAGCGAAGAGCCCGGATCTCAATCCCATTGAGCACGTCTGGGACCTGTTGGATCGGAGGGTGAGGGCTAGGGCCATTCCCCCCAGAAATGTCAGGGAACTTGCAGGTGCCTTGGTGGAAGAGTGGGGTAACATATCACAGCAAGAACTGGCAAATTTGGTGCAGTCCATGAGGAGGAGATGCACTGCAGTACTTAATGCAGGTGGTGGCCACACCAGATACTGACTGTTACTTTTGATTTGATTTTGACCCCCCCTTTGTTCAGGGACACATTATTCAATTTCTGTTAGTAACATGTCTGTGGAACTTGTTCAGTTTATGTCTCAGTTGTTGAATCTTGTTATGTTCATACAAATATTTACACATGTTAAATTTGCTGAAAATAAACGCAGTTGACAGTGAGAGGACGTTTCTTTTTTTGCTGAGTTTATATACTCTCTGATGTGCCAAGACTGCTGGGTAGAACATAAGAGCATGTGGGTGGCTTTCTGTTTCCATGTGAGCAATTTGTCTGACAATGGCGCCCTCTGTTGGACTTTATCACGTACAACAGGTAGAACCAAAGCTCAGCTCAGTGGGTGGAAAGAACATTGGGTGAATCTCAAAAGTTCCTCCTCCATTCCTTGCATCCTCTCCTTGCCTCCTTCTTAAAATGTCAGAAAGAAGCGAGGAGAGCATTGGAGAAGATCCGATCTGTGGAGGAGAGAGTGGAGATGAGAGGATGCAACTTTATACTATTGATTTAGGTCATCATCAATGTTCTCTAGCTAGCCTACCACACTGTGTTTTGGTTACATTTCTCAAGTCCATTCCATATGTATTTCAGTTCTTCTATCTCTGTTCATAGAGATCATCTATAAACCCTTTATTCAAAACAGTTAATAAGAAGTTTAATTTTAAATTCTGTTAATTTTGGATTTATTACAGATTAATTAACTGTTATAACACACTGGTTGAGCCGATGACAAGCACAGCCGCTGCTGCTGGTTGCTGACTGTGAATCTGCCTTAAAGCTAAAGAGCTATAGGTTCTGATTGTAATATAGGGTAGGGTAAGCCTATGAGATATTGATCACAATGGACATTGACTGAGTCTTTTTCAATGTATCATTGTACTCCTCCCTTCAAACAATAGCTTAGGATACACACTAGATGGTGCTGCAAGACCTCTTCAATTGTTCTGTAGTGTAGGGCAAGAACAAATTCCTTTATGGAAACTCCCTACAGTGGAGTTCAACATAACTTTTCAATAGAAAAAGGACAAGGTGTTGAACTAAACAGGTGGTAGACTGACATGAAAAGGAAATGGAATTTAACTTGGAAATTGAGTTAGGACCCCAATTTACTAAACAAATACGTGTGTGTGTGTATATGTGTGTGTGTGTGTGTGTGTGTGTGTGTGTGTGTGTGTGTGTGTGTGTGTGTGTATGTGTGTGTCCACATCTCCACTGTAGGCTAGGCTAAAATCGCTGCTCATTGTTACAGAGCTGCCTGCGTTATATAGGCTACATAAGGCAATCCCCTATGCCTTCCCCGGACATTGCCATCTGGTCCAATAACAGGACAAAAAGGTCTTCCCCAATAACGTCACACCAATCAATAACAGTGTGCACCTGTGGCCAAGGATGCCGTTTGGCAGAGCGCGGGAAAACAGCTGATAGCATAACTGTGAGTTTGACATGTTTGTTGTTTGTTAGACCGAACTAAACAAACCGAACTAAACAATGGCGGGCCATTTGCGGTGAATAGCCTACAACTATTAGCCTATACCTAGCACTGGAAAGTTGTTGTAGGACATGACATGATAGATTAATCAATGAAATGGTTATCTAGCAACAAGATAAGAGTTAGAATCGAGCTAAGTGTTTTGAGATCCCACTCCATCAGGTGGTGAATTAGGCCCAGGTAGAAGGCCTAGGCCAATAACACAGAAATACAGTGCCTTTGGAAAATATTCAGACCCCTTGACTTTTTCCACATTTTGTTAGGTTACAGGCCCAGTGGCGGCTCCTGAAAAAATTCTCAGGGGGGCAATTTTTCTGATGATTTAGGTGACCTACACATTTTTTAAAAAGATATGTCCAGCAACAACATGAAGACAGGGGGCAGCATATAAGTCAATACCAGAAGCATTTATTGACTGATCTCAAAAGTGTTGGCTTACAAAATCAAAATAAGTTATCACAGTAAAAATAATCAAGGGTGTTCTTTCACATTCCCTCAACACTGCATAAACAATATGCATTTCCATAAACAAATGAAATATCAGCTGAAAATACAGCATCTTGGTATTTGTTCAGATTGCAGGATCAACAAGAGCTTTTACCACATTTTTTTGCCTCATGGTTGAATTGGAAATATGTGCACCGAGCATAATTCACAACAAGCAAGCAGGAGCTTTTTGATAGAGGCTACTGAAAACATTGATGCAAGTTATTGGTAATAAGACATTTTTATAGACTTCCATATTCTGCCCTCTTGTATAGATTTGTGAAAATGAACAGTGATAGACATTTTGCTTGAAAACAGAATTTGAAAGTAATTTCTAGAAAAGGTGAAACACAGCTATCTGTATGGCTTTGTAAAATGAACAACCATATTCTGGCCAATTGTATAGATTTGTAAATATAAACAACCATATTCTGGCCAATTGTATAGATTTGTAAAAATGAACATGAACAGATATTTTTTTTGTTTTACTTTTTTAAAATGAAAAATAACTATTTTAAACAACATCAACTGTGAACTGATTTGGGCGTGTGTGTGTTAAAGAGACAGGGAGGGAGGGACAAAGAGAGAGAGAGGCTACATTACTTGTACTGAAACTGTTCTCTTCTCTGTTTCAATACAGCAAAGCGTTCAATGACTTTCTCATTGAAATCAGGCATGCTGAGGGACTAGTTCCCTCTCCATGGAAAGCATGGCCAGTGCATTCAGACGTTCCTGGCCCATTGAATTTCGCAGGGAATGTCTTAACTCGTGTCAAAGTTGAGAAACATCTCTCAGCTTCAGCTGTTGTCATGGGAGTAGTTATGAGGATGTTCAACAGAGTCACAGTCTCAGAGAACGTCTCCTGGAGGTTGTAGCTCATGAGAACCTGGTACAGTGCCAGTGCACCACAGCCTCCCTTGAATTCAGGATTCTCATAGATCAGAGATAGTTCTGTCTTGAGCTTTGCCTTGCTCAGCATGGGGTATGCATTCACAGTGGCATTCAGAGCCTCATCAGAAATGAATGGCAGTACCTTTCAAACATGTCTGCTTGCAGTAAGGTAGCACTCACAAGGTGGCCAGAGAAAGAGAACCTTTCTTTGGTGTGATCCAGGATGGTGTTGCAGACCTCTTCAGACAGCCTCTGCTTCTCCTCTTCTCTCAAAGCTGTTCTGGGTCTTTTGGCTCCTGTTGCTTCTTGCAGCTGCTGTTGAGAGGAGTCCCTGAAGGCAAACAGACCAATGTGTTTGTTGGCTTTGTACAGTATTGTTGTCTATGTGATGCACAGGTATATGCAATGTATCCATGATGTATAGTACAAATACTTCAGTTCCACTTAAAATGGGCAGGGATGCATAAAGTCTTTAGTGTTTAAGTTAGCCTTTGTGTCTCACATAGCCTGGATGTTCAGCACAGTATACAGTGGTGCTCATAAGCTTATGATCCCATGCTAAAGTTGACTAAAAAGAGGAATAAAAAGAAAAGAAAATTGGTGTCCATAAAGGTTGGATTTTCCAACTTTTTTAATTAAGTCATTAAGATAAATTTCCAAAAGATTAGTTTTTATTTTTTTATTCCTCTTTTTAGTCAACTTTAGAATGTGTTCATACACTTATGAGCACCACTGCACAGTACACATAGTATATAAAATAAAAATAGATTACACCACTGGCCATATATAATGAGAATAATGTAATTTCAAACACAAATGCAGTCTCCTTTCATGCATACATTTTCAAATAAAGCTCTGCTTTGAGAAAGATCGAATGATATTGTTTAATCTTACCTTATGGCCTGCACACTGCTTGATTAAGCTGTCGAGGGCACTTTTGATAAAGACAGCATCGATGTCCTTCTTCTGTAGCTTCTGGTACAGAATGTCGACGTGGGGCATGATTTTGTGAAAAAGCCGCAGGAAAAAAATAAAATCTTCATCATGCAGCATCCTCACGTAGCCAGATGCCTCTCTCACTGTACCCTGGTCAAATGAACCCAATGAACCCGTCCGGATGGCTTTCAAACATTCTATGAGGTCGTCTCGATTCTCGATAGACAGTGTTCACGACTCTGCTGTTGAAGTTCCACCGTGTGGATGAAGGTCTGGGCAGTCTTCGTGCAACAGTCTGGTCAAGAATGCTGGTGCGTTTGGGTGACCGGGGAAAAAAAAGTTGTATGATCAAATTCAGCTGATGCGCATAGCAATGCACGTAATGGGCATTCTTGAAATGCTCACGCACCTTTTCTGCACACCAGCCTTTCTCCCCCTCATCACACTGGCTCCATCAGTAAGCTTGCGCAATGAGTTTGACTTTCTCGTCATCGGCAAAAAGACCGTTCAGTCTCTCCAAAAGTACACTGGCGATTGAGACAGGTTGATTCCGAGATGGGAAGGAACTCAAAAGCGCTCCTGCACTTTGTGCTTGCTATCTATGTACCTCAGCACAAGCACCAACTGTGTCTGTGTAGAAACGTCCGTGGTCTCGTCAGCTTGGATAGCTACGAAGTTCGCGAGACTTCACCTCCTCCACAATATGTTCCCTCGTGACCTGCTAGCATACACTCCAGTAGCTTCGTTTTGAATGGTCTTTGATGTGCCCTTGAAAACTTTAGCATTTTTAAGATGGTCATCAAACACCTCATCTAATTGTGCCACAAAGTTGACAAGTCCAAGAAAAATACCAGGGTTGGTGGAGCCCTCAGTTTCATCTTTGCCTCGCAAGCTTAACTCAAACACGCCGCAAAACTTCACACACTGGATTAGCCGGCTGAGGATATGGCGGTTCTTGCTAACCTCATCGTTGTGGCGGCGGACAGCTAGCCTGTATCCCTCATCCAGTTGAGTGGCAATATTCACTCTCCCCAAAGCAGAAATTCTCAAACAGCTATCCATGTGGGTCTTTGACAGCTCATGTTTCTTAATCTTTTCTGAAAGATGGTGCATGTCGGTTACACCAGTCGCTGTCCAAGCGGTGCTGTCTGAAGTGCCGCCTTCAGGGTGAATGAGTAAGCAGGGGTAGCAGAAAACTGCATTAGCTACATCGCAGCCTGCTAGCCAGGTTTTTCGTTCATACCAATTTTTGGAAAATCCTCGGGTGTAGGACTTCCCCCTTTAGTAGAAACCTGTTGAATTATTAAATTTGGTCTGGGGAGGTCCTAATTGTTTCAGGTGCCAATTTATCTTCATTTGTTCGCCGACAAAAAGGAACTTATTTCAAAGACACAATCGAGTTGCACTGAAGCCTAGCCATGTTGATAGTAGTAGTGAATTGATTGAGGCTGCTACCCTCTCTTTTCTTAGTTACGTTCATGTGACGAAAGCGCGTAAGTGCAAGCCCAGAGACACCCATTGAGATTGTATTGAAGGCTCTGAAATTTGAAAAAAATAGATTTTACATGGGAGTCTATGACAGAAGTTCTGGCGATTTTCAATCTGACTGAAATCGCCCCAAGGGGGTGGAGCCATTTGAAGCACGACTTTAGCCTGATTGGACATTTAGTGGCAGTGTGGCACTGTGGCAGATCAGACGTATAGATTACAACACTGATAACTACTGTTGCCGTGATATAATTGATTAGAAAAAAAATCCCTTCCTTTTCCCGTTTGGCAGTGCGTCGCCCATATCGCCCTATTGAACAGGCCGTCCCTGGTTACAGCCTTATTCTAAAATTTATTAAATTGTTTGTTTCCCCTCATCAATTTACACACAATACCCCATAATGACAAAGCAAAAACAGGTTCTTAGGAATTTTTGCTAATTTATCAAAAACAAAAAACAGAAATATAAGTATTCAGACCCTTTACTCAGTACTTTGTTGAAGCACCTTTGGCAGCGATTACAGCCTCCAGTCTTCTTGTGTATGACGCTACAAGCTTGGCACACCTATATTTGGGGAGTTTCTCCTATTCTTCTCTGCAGATCCTCTCAAGCTCTGTCAGGTTGGATGGGGAGCGTTGCTGCACAGCTATTTTCAGGTCTCTCCAGAGATGTTCGATCGGGTTCAAGTCCGGGCTCTGGCTGGGCCACTCAAGGATATTCAGAGACTTGTCCCGAAGCCATTCCTGTGTTGTCTTGGCTGTTTGCTTAGGGTCATTGTCCTTTTGGAAGGTGAACCTTCACCCCAGTCTGAGGTCCTGAGCGCTCTGGAGCAGGTTTTCATCAAGGATTTCTCTGTACTTTGCTTCATTCATCTTTGCCTCGATCCTGACTAGTCTCCCAGTCCCTGCTGCTGAAAAACATTCCCACCCCATGATGCTGCCACCACCATGCTTCACCGTAGGGATGGTGCCTGGTTTCCTCCAGACATGACGCTTGGTATTCAGGCCAAAGTGTTGAATCTTGGTTTCATCAGACCATAGAATCTTGTGTCTAATGGTCTGAGAGTCTTTAGGTGCCTTTTGGCAAACTCCAAGTGGGCTGTCATGTGCCTTTTACTGAGGAGTGGCTTCCGTCTGGCCATTCCACCATAAAGGCCTGATTGGTGGAGTGCTGCAGAGATGGTTGTCCTTCTGGAAGGTTCTCCCATCTCCACAGAGGAACTCTCGATCTCTGTCAGAGTGACCATCGGGTTCTTGGTCACTTCCCTGACCAAGGCCCTTCTCCCCCGATTGCTCAGTTTGGCTGGGCGGGCCAGCTCTAGGAAGAGTCTTGGTGGTTCCAAACTTCTTCCATTTAAGAATGATGTAGGGCACTGTGTTCTTGGGGACCTTCAATGATGCAGAAATGTTTTGGTACCCTTCCACAGATCGGTTTCTCGACACAATCCTGTCTCTGAGCTCTACGGACAATTCCTTCGCCCTCATGGCTTGGTCTTAGCTACCAGGGCCAGTTAACCTCTGAACATAATAACCAACCTGGTTTAGTTTTAGATGGAGTGGATCTGCTACCGGAGCCAAACAACCTGGTTTAGTTTTAGATGGAGTGGCTGTCTAAGCTACCAGAGCCAGTTAACATCTGAACATAATAACCAACCTGGTTTAGTTTTAGATGGAGTGGCTGTCTAAGCTACCAGAGCCAGTTAACCTCTGAACATAATAACCAACCTGGTTTAGTTTTAGATGGAGTATTTGGCTGTCTAAGCTACCAGAGCCAGTTAACATCTGAACATAATAACCAACCTGGTCTCAGAGCATTTCATATTATTCTGTACGTAAATCTGAGACACTTCATTTAGTATGATATGTTACGTTTCATATGGTATGTATTAATTTGTGGATGACCATTACCCATTTTGTATGATATGTTACGAATTACAATTCCTATTATGTGTTACGAATTTGCAAAACGTACAATATGTTATGAATTTGCTAAACGTATAATATGTTACGAATTCTAGCTAGGTGCCTAGGTGGCTAACGTTAGCTAGCTGGCTAACGTTAGCTAGGCTAGGGTTATGGTTAGGGGTTAGGGTTAAGATTAGGGTTAAGTTTAGGAGTTAGGTTAAAGGGTTAACGTTAGGGAAGAGTTAGCTAAAAGGGTTAGGGGAAGGGTTCGCTAAAAGGGTTAAGGTTAGGGTTAGGGTTAGGGGAAGGGTTAGCTAACATGCTAAGTCGTTGCAAAGTAGCTGAAATGTAGTAAGTAGTAAAAAAAAAGTTGCTAATTAGCAAAAACCCACCCATCCACCCCAACCAACTGTTGTTTTTGCCTTAAGTAACCATCTGTCTTATGTAACCATATGTAACATATCATACTAATCTAAGTGTCCGGATTTATTAAAGTAGTAGACTAGCCAGCCTACACTCATTAGCAGTACATATTGGCTAGCTGCAGTCTACATCCTCACTCTCTGCCCAACAGGCAGCCCAATTCTGATATTTTGACCAATCACATCAGATCTTTTCACGTCAGCTCTTTTTCAGAGCTTATCTGATTGGTCAAAAGACCAATTAGTGAAAAATATATCAGAATTGAGCTGCCTTTCTAAACGCAGAACATGCATTGTGTCTGGATATCAATCAAGTGTAAACAGATCTGGATGATCAAATCATTGAAATCCTCATTAGGCCATAGACCGCCTCTAAAATCATTGAAAAATAGCACAATTGATAATTGACTTATGGCATCGACTTCATTGTTTGTTGTCCCACTCAAAATAGCACTCCTATTTTGTGTTGCCATTTGTAGGACTATCACTTCATGAGAGACGTAGAGAGCGAGAGCGCGCGAGACGGTCAGAGAACCTAGTGGGAATGTAGCGACCTCGAGATGTTGGGCGCGTTTGAGTGGTAAGGCAAAAGCAACTGTAGACGAAAGTCAAGTGAAGTCGGAGGAGGTGCATTTGCAACAGCCGAAAGTCAGACACTAATGTGGTTTTCCAACAGCAAGGCTCACATCAACATGGCAGTGTTTCCATTGCTTATAAAAGTTTTTCTTTATAATGTCAAAATAAACATGGCTCCAACCCCCATATCACACACGCACAAACTGAAATCATATGTGTGTTCATTGTACAATCAATTACTGAGAGAGAAACTCAAATATCAAATGCATTTGTATATAGGCTATCCAATGTATAGCCTACGTTAAGTTGGTTCCTGTTTCAGCCATATATTTGGTCACAATCACATACACATGGGTTAAACAAAAACACGACAATAGCGCCTCCCACAATGCAGACGGTGGCTGCAGGATGAAGTTGGTGAAGAGCCACTGCAGAAACTTGCAGTCGACTGCAGTCAAAACTTAATGACCTTTGATCTCATGATTTCTGTAAATTTCATGCAGTAGACATGTAGGCGCAAGTCAGACAATTTTTTACACAATGCAACACACTTTGAAAGGCGTTGACCAACGATGGTCACCGACTTGACAAAAGCGATCAGCTCGAACGCGCCCACTGTATGTACATTTGTAGCCAATCCCCTCGATTGTAGCCTAGACGTCGATAGATACACGTTTTCATCTGAAACGAAAAGACAGCAACGTACCAAAACAGAGGGAGAAAAGTCAGCTACATTGCGCGCTGTTCGTACAAGGGTGTCAGTCAATGTGGTAAGTACAAGCTCTCCCGCGGTCCTAGCCTTCTGGACAACTGTTTTCTAGTCTACAACAACGCTACATTGATCGCAACAATAACTTAACCAGTAGACTATTATCACTGTAGTTATAGAACGCAGAAGTGCCACAAATGTAACAGAACAGCCGAGGTTACAATGTTGACTTGGCCTCTTCAACAGTGTTGCAGTAGCCTGTCGTTTCAAGGTGGCATGTTATGCAGGTATTTGCACTGTTTTACATGTCACTATCGACAATGTTGCTAGTAATAACAAGCCTATAGGCTATGTGTAGGCTTCATACATTTGTTGATGCCTATAGCCTACTAAAGAAGGATAAATTCTGGTGCATATAGGCTATGCATTTACAAGAAGGGACTTACCTAGAAGAAACCGTGTTAGGACATGTATGTATCCTGTTCTCTCATTGTAAAAAGGAAAAAGAAAAGCTTGAAGGTGTTTTACAGTAGTATGACTTTGCCGATGGGCTACTGTAGGCTATCTTTACAGTGGAGGATCCATACAATGAAAATAGGCAAGTAGCCCTACTAGTTGTCAAACGGTGCGATCATGGAAGTCGATTTCTCGGAGAAGTTTGTAGAGAGATATGTAATTCTTGCTCATGACTTGAATTCTGGCGACAAATGGTAAGAGTAGGGCTAGATAACAACTGTGTCAGTGAAAGGAAATATAGACATTCATTATAAATGCAGCGTTTGAGAAGTAGGCGCATTGTTACTGGCCGAAATGTCACCATGGAAAGGCTATGGTTGACATACCGGTAGCTACACACACAAACAGTGCGTGCGATTATGTCATCCCTTTCTTCGGATGGTCTTCTTGCAACCAAATAGCTATATGCAGATATGTGATTGCATGTATGCCTATTTATCGCAAATATCCTGATTTTGTGTTATTAGGCCTGCATATAGATAATAGACATTCAAACTCAATGTATATCCTATTAATTCTCTATATATTAATTTACAGCGTTGACAACCGTTTTTCCGGTTTATAACGAGTCGGTTAGATTGGAAACCAGTATTAATTTTGAAATGATATCTCAAGCGGATGCTGCTGTAAATCCATGCATGCACTGTTCTGCTTGTGTTGCATAACCACCGCATGCTGCTGTGTGCTCCTGCTGTCTGACTCTGACCGGCCGTGCATGCACCAGAGCCAGAGGTGAATGCAATGCTTGCTTGCCAGTCTGACCGACAGGTGCATTGAATAACCTAATAGCATAGATCAGATCAGGTGCCTTTATCTGCTTAACAATACCTAGATATAGTATTTGCATATCCGGCTAGTTGTGTTTTTTTTATTTGCTCAGAAGAACCAGTGTGGCTTAGTTAGAGCATGGCGCTTGCAACGCCAGGGTTGTGCGTTCGATCCGGGCTCTTCGTTGGCCATGGCAGAACACTGACATTCCTGTCTTGCAGGAAATCACGCACAGAACGAGCAGTATGTCTGGTGGCATTGTCATGCTGAAGGGTCATGTCAGGATGAGCCTGCAGGAAGGGTACCACATGAGGGAGGAGGATGTCTTCCCTGTAACGCAAAGCGTTGAGATTGCCTGCAATGACAACAAGCTCAGTCCGATAATGCTGTGACACACCGCCCCAGACCATGACGGACCCTCCACCTCCAAATCGATCCCACTCCAGAGTACAGGCCTCGGTGTAACGCTCATTCCTTCGACGATAAACGCAAATCCGACCATCACCCCTGGTGAGACAAAACCGCGACTCGTCAGTGAAGAGCACTTTTTGCCAGTCTTGTCTGGTCCAGCGATGGTGGGTTTGTGCCCATAGGCGACGTTGTTGCCGGTGATGTCTGGTGAGGACCTGCCTTACAACAGGCCTACAAGCCCTCAGTCCAGCCTCTCTCAGCCTATTGCGGACAGTCTGAGCACTGATGGAGGGATTGTGTGTTCCTGGTGTAACTTGGGCAGTTGTTGTTGCCATCCTGTACCTGTCCCGCAGGTGTGATGTCTCCCTGTAGCGCTGTCTTAGGCGTCTCACAGTACGGGCATTGCAATTTATTGCCCTGGCCACATCTGCAGTCCTCATGCCTCCTTGCAGCATGTCTAAGGCACGTTCACGCAGATGAGCAGGGACCCTGGGCATCTTTCTTTTGGTGTTTTTCAGAGTCAGTAGAAAGGCCTCTTTAGTGTCCTAAGTTTTCATAACTGTGACCTTAATTGCCTACCGTCTGTAAACTGTTAGTGTCTTAACGACCGTTCCACAGGTGCATGTTCATTAATTGTTTATGGTTCATTGAACCAGCATGGGAAACAGTGTTTAAACCCTTTACAATAAAGATCTGTGAAGTTATTTTGATTTTTACTAATTATCTTTGAAAGACAGGGTCCTGAAAAAGGGATGTTTCTTTTTTTGCTGAGTTTATATTTTTATATTGATCCGAGGGCCTTCAGAAGGAGGGCCGCGGGCCACCAGCTGCCCATTCCTGTTATATACCAATGTCTTTGACATGTGCTGAATGCAGCCAGAAGCCATCTTAACTGTGACTGGATGTGTCCCAAATGGCACCCTATTCCCTACAATAGTGCACTACTTTTGACCAGAGCCCTATTGGCCATGGTCAAAAGGAGTGCACTATATAGGGAATAGGGTCCCATTTTGGGACACAAGGTGAGTCATCAGCGCTAATGGGGGACAGGAAACATGCACAATTTAATCTGGAGTGGAGGGCTCTTCATCTGTGTGTCTGTGTGTGTGTGTGTGTGTGTGTACTTACTGTGTGTGTGTGTGTAGTTACTGTGTGTGTGTGTGTGTAGTTACTGTGTGTGTGTGTGTTTAATCTGTGATGGCTGCTGACTGCTAAATGCCCACTCATAGGGCCTTTGTTCTCTAATAGGGCAAACTCAACCCTGCCCTGATGTTATGGGGAGATTGATATAATGTAACTATAGTAACTACACTGGAAGGCTATGGATGGATGGAAAGTTAGTTTCCAGAAATGTTATGGAAATCCAAACAGCAGTATAAGAAGTGTATTTGGAATGGAAGGGACCATATTGAATTCCGGTGATAGGCTTAGGGCTATCTATCTACATATTTGGTGTATAGTACACTGAATAGAATTATGATTAGCCAGTGATTAGCAGTCACACTTCAGTATCTGCAAACAAAACAAACAAAACAATTTGCATCTGAAGGCCCTCTCTCTGGGTTGGGGTGGAATGGGATCAGGTGGTGACAGAGAGAATGAATTACTATAAATTAACTTTGACAATATGGCTCATCTCTTTTATTGATTAGTACAAATACACTGCTACCCTTTGAGTTAGAGTTTGCTATTGACTGGCTGCACATAATCCTTCCATTTACTAAAAACCAACTGAAATACAACTGACAATCTTTCTAGGTAACACTGCATTAAGTTGCTCTTATACCTGGAGTTGAGGGTGATTTTTGTAATTACACGAGGAATAAGCTATTCCTTAGTGTTCAGAGGTCCAGGTCAGGTGGCCTTCAGAGGCAGGAAGTGATGTATTAACACTGTGTTTGTTTGTTAGTTTGTTTGGCAAAGGTGCAGCTCCAAGCTCCAAGGCAGACGGACACACCGCTTTTACAGGAAGGTAGACACACCTACCCCTGGCCAGTTTGATCCCCTTGTGTGTGCAAATGAGTGGCCTGGCTGAGGAGCGCAGCGTTGAGACACACCACAGAGCCCACACAGGTCAGTGAACTCTATACCTATAGGCCTACAGTAGATGTGTATGTAGATACTAAGAATGAACTGGATGATCAACAGAAAAGAAGAGACCTGTCTTCCATTGCAGGAGCATTGAAACCAAGCTCAGAATGCAAGTCTGTCCCTAACGGTGTATTGATGACCACCCTGTCTGTCCCTCACGGTGTATTGATGACCACCCTGTCTGTCCCTCACGGTGTATTGATGACCACCCTGTCTGTCCCTAACGGTGTATTGATGACCACCCTGTCTGTCCCTCACGGTGTATTGATGACCACCCTGTCTGTCCCTCACAGTGTGTTGATGACCACCCTGTCTGTCCCTCACGGTGTATTGATGACCACCCTGTCTGTCCCTAACGGTGTATTGATGACCACCCTGTCTGTCCCTAACGGTGTATTGATGACCACCCTGTCTGTCCCTCACGGTGTATTGATGACCACCCTGTCTGTCCCTCACGGTGTATTGATGACCACCCTGTCTGTCCCTAACGGTGTATTGATGACCACCCTGTCTGTCCCTCACGGTGTATTGATGACCACCCTGTCTGTCCCTCACGGTGTATTGATGACCACCCTGTCTGTCCCTAACGGTGTATTGATGACCACCCTGTCTGTCCCTCACGGTGTATTGATGACCACCCTGTCTGTCCCTCACGGTGTATTGATGACCACCCTGTCTGTCCCTAACGGTGTATTGATGACCACCCTGTCTGTCCCTAACGGTGTATTGATGACCACCCTGTCTGTCCCTCACGGTTTATTGATGACCACCCTGTCTGTCCCTCACGGTGTATTGATGACCACCCTGTCTGTCCCTCACGGTGTATTGATGACCACCCTGTCTGTCCCTCACGGTGTATTGATGACCACCCTGTCTGTCCCTAACGGTGTATTGATGACCACCCTGTCTGTCCCTCACGGTGTATTGATGACCACCCTGTCTGTCCCTCACGGTGTATTGATGACCACCCTGTCTGTCCCTCACGGTGTATTGATGACCACCCTGTCTGTCCCTCACGGTGTATTGATGACCACCCTGTCTGTCCCTCACGGTGTATTGATGACCACCCTGTCTGTCCCTAACGGTGTATTGATGACCACCCTGTCTGTCCCACAACAGTGTATTGATGACCACCCTGTCTGTCCCTCACGGTGTATTGATGACCACCCTGTCTGTCCCTAACGGTGTATTGATGACCACCCTGTCTGTCCCTCACGGTATATTGATGACCACCCTGTCTGTCCCACAACGGTGTGTTGATGACCACCCTGTCTGTCCCTAATGGTGTGTTGATGACCACCCTGTCTGTCCCTCACGGTGTATTGATGACCACCCTGTCTGTCCCACAACGGTGTGTTGATGACCACCCTGTCTGTCCCTAACGGTGTATTGATGACCACCCTGTCTGTCCCTAACGGTGTGTTGATGACCACCCTGTCTGTCCCTAACGGTGTGTTGATGACCACCCTGTCTGTCCCTAACGGTGTATTGATGACCACCCTGTCTGTCCCTAACGGTGTGTTGATGACCACCCTGTCTGTCCCTAACGGTGTGTTGATGACCACCCTGTCTGTCCCTAACGGTGTGTTGATGACCACCCTGTCTGTCCTTGTCTGTGTATTGTTGACCTGCAAACCCTAATCTGTCTCTGTTGTGCCAGTAGGATGTCGTGGGTCAGAGGCTTCTTCGTAGCCAGAGTGGACGAGCGAAAGACCGCATGGGGGGAGCGCAATGGCAGCAAGTCCAAAAAGCGAAAGGACGGTGGCTCAGGGTCGTCTCTCTGCAAGCCCCGCTACATGAGCTGCCTGCGGGACGCTGAGGACCTGGATCCACCCCCTCCCACTCCCCAGCACTACCACTGTGGTGGAGGGGGTGCCGGGCCCAGCGGAGGGGGTAACTTTGGCATGCGCTGCGTCTGGCAGGAGGACCACTATGGGAAACGGACCGGGGCGACAGGAGACCTGGGGTTAAAGGCTGTGGATCTGGGTTTCGACGATGGAGATCTGAGAGGGAGGAACGGACCAGGGGGGGAGGAATTGGGGGAAGGAACAGGGGATGACGGAGGAACATGCAAAGCCTTGACAGCCGCCGAGTGCTGGATGCGTGTGGTACGGGTGTTCCAGTCCAAGAAGTTCACCTCGGCAAAACTGGAACGTCTGTACCAGCGCTACTTCTTCAGACTAAACCAGAGCTCTCTGACTATGCTGATGGGTGTCCTTGTCATAGTATGTGGCGTCATGCTTGCCTTCCACTGTGTCCACGCTCTGCCCAACGTGGCCTACGCCTCGGTGCTCTCCGTGGCCATGGCCCTCTTTCTGTCCATGATGGTGGTGTGCAACAGGAACGGCTTCCACCAGGACTACATGTGGATCGTCAGCTACCTGGTGATCGGGGTGCTACTAGTGGTCCAGGTGTTCGGGGTGTTGATGGTGGCCCCCCGGAGCGCCTCTGAGGGGATCTGGTGGGCTGTCTTCTTTGTGTACATTATCTATACACTGCTGCCAGTGAGGATGAGAGCTGCAGTGCTGAGTGGAGGGGTACTGTCTACCATACACCTCATCACCGCATGGCAACTCAACCAGGACGATGTCTTCCTATGGAAACAGGTAGGACTCTACTGTCAACATGATATGGTACAATACAACTTTATTGGAAACAGGTAGGATGATACAGTCAACACTTTTCAATACAATGCAATTTGTCTAATTCAGCTGGTGGCCATCTTGATACAGTCTTTTTATTATCTCTCATGGGGAAATTCACTAGCCATTTGCGCACTTGCAGTAAAGTGTTGACATTACATGGCTTCACACTATATTCAGTGCAGTTTAAGGAAGTTTTGTTGAGCAGTGTCCGTATCATTTTGAATAATCGTCTTTGTCTGTGCATTGGTTGGAAATCGGGGTTATTGAGAATGGCTTCTTGTAGACCAGCTCATGTCTCTCACACTTTAGTAATTGTGTAAAAACCCATCTTCTTTCACTTACAGCATGCACTCTTCCGCGATCCAAATTCTTGCTAAATAGAGTGTAGCTAACCTTCAATGAACATTTCAGGGAACATACTTTTGGCATGAGAAGAAAGTGACAAAATTGCCCCCTTCCACTTAATAATACTCCACTGTCCACCTTTTCCTTCTCAGCCAGGGCTCCTTGTTATCCTTTTACAATCAGGCCCCACTACCACTATCCACCACTATCCATTATCTATCCATTATCCAGCCACGACTATCCATTATCCAGCCACGACTATCCACCACTATCAATTATCTATCCACCACTATCCATTATCTATCCACCACTATCCATTATATATCCAGCACTATCCATTATATATCCATTATCCAGCCACGACTATCCATTATCTATCCATTATCTATCCATGACTATCCATTACATATCCATGACTATCCATTATCTATCCACGGCTATACATTATCTATCCACGACTATCCATTATCTATCCACAAATATCCATTATCTGTACATTATCTATCCGTGACTATCCATTATATATCCACGGCTATCCATTATCTGTCCATGACTATCCACCACTATCCATTATCTATCCACGACTATACATTATCTAGCCACGATTATCCATTATCCATCCACGACTATACATTATCTATCCACGACTATCCACTATCTATCCTTTATCCATCCACGTGGTCCTCTGTAGCTCAGCTGGTAGAGCATGGCGCTTGTAACGCCAAGGTAGTGGGTTCGATCCCTGGGACCACCCATACACATACAAAAATAAAATGTATGCACGCATGACTGTAAGTCGCTTTGGATAAAAGCGTCTGCTAAATGGCTTATTATTATTATTATTATTATGACTACCCATTATCTATCCACAACTATCCATTATCCATCCACGACTATCCATTATCCATCCATGACTATCCATTATCCATCCACGACTATCAATTGTCTATCCACGACTATCCATTATCTATCATGACTATCCATTATCTATCCATGACTATCCACGACTATCCATTATCTATCCACCACTATCATTATCTATCCACCACTATCCATTATCCATCCATTATTTATCCACGACTATCCATTATCCATCCATGACTATCCATAATATCAATGGCTATCCACAGCTATCCATTATCCATCCATGACTATCTATTATAAATACACGACTAACCATGACTATCCATGATCTATCCACGACCATCCATGATCTATCCACAACTATCCAGCACCCATCCACGACATCCACGACTATCCATTTTCCATCCACGACTATCCACGACTATCCACAACTATTGATTATCCATCCACGACTATCCACAACTATCCATTATCAATCCACCACGATCTACAACTATCCATTATCCATCCATGACTATCCACCACTATCCATTATCTATCCATGACTATCCACGGCCATCCATTATCGATCCATGACTGTTCATTATATATCCATGACAATCCACGACTATCCATTATCCATACATGACCATCCACAACTATCCATTATATATCACGACTATCCACGACTATCCATTATCTATCCATGACTACCCACGACTATCCATTATATACCGCGACTATCCACAGCTATCCGTTATATATCCATGACTATCCACGACTATCCACAACTATAAATGATTAATCATGACTATCCATTATCTATCCACAACTATCCATGGCTATCCATTATCTATCCACAACTATCCATGGCTATCCATTATCTATCCACAACTATCCATGGCTATCCATTATCTATCCACAACTATCCATGGCTATCCATTATCTATCCACAACTATCCATGGCTATCCATTATCTATCCACAACTATCCATGGCTATCCATTATCTATCCACGACTATCCATGACCTGAAACAACCTACTAATATAGGACAAACTGTACAGACTCCATCATTCACACACACATACATACACCCCCCCTACCCTCCACTGTTCTCCCATGGTGTGGTGTCAAAGGTGTCTTGCTAAAAGTAGATAGTACCATAAATTGTTGGCCGCCTTAAAATGAGACTTTTAATGAGGCTGTGTGTGTTTTCAGCTTTAGGACGACGATCGGCAGCTCTGTTGGGATTTGTAGAAGGTCATCTGGGTTGAATGAGCCTGTTAAGCAGTATTATGCAGGAATATCATGATAATATAATACAGTATCATTCATATTCAAGCCTCAATTCACTGAGACAAGGATGGCATTGTGGATTTGTGTAAGGGGTGGGGGAATATTTTGGGGATGGGGTGTGGGGTTCTGGTAGGCCAATGGACTTGACAAAGGAACAGAACTGAATATCCATCACTTGAAAATAGATGAAGCTAAAGAAAAGGAGAAAACGTGGGTCATAATTAATAATAGATTTATGAATTATTTTCTCGTTGTAAATAATTATTGCGTATGAACTGCCTGTGAACATTTTTACATCGTTTGTTAAACTTTACTTACTAATGTTGATAAATACATTAACAATTACTGTAAAAAGGTTTACATTAGTTCCTAAACGGTCTACAAAAAGACCCTCTGTAGCCAGTAGCAGTAGCCTCTGCTGTACACTGAATTATACTGTAGTTCTGATATGTTATTGATATGTCCATTAGATCAGTAACATCTAAAACCAGCTGAAGCTCTGCACTAGTGCCTATGGGGGTAGAGGCTAGGGGTTGATTTAGGATCGAGAGGGGTCTGTGGGCTCAGTGGTTGGCTGTGTGAGGCTCGCTGCTTGGTTGTTGTTGGTAGTTGGCACCCTTCATTACAGAAAGGACAGAGGATCTGTCCCAAATGGCACCCTAATACCTATGTATTGCACTACCTTTGACCAAAGCCCTATGGGCCCTGTTGTAAAGTAGTGCACTACATAGGGAATAGAGTGCCATTTGGGATGTAGCCAGAGAAGGGTGTCCTGGTCTGGACATAATGGCCTCCTGATAGACTGTTAACAAGCCTAGGGTTTTAGAGGCTGGACTGACAGGCCATCCATGGATGTTAAACAGGCCTGGGGGAATATACTGGCAATGACAGGGTGTCTGTGTCCCAAATGGAATGCTATTCCCTATGTAGTGCACTACTTTTGATCAGACTTGGTCAAAAGTAGTGCACTACATAGGAAATAGGGTGCCATTGGGACACAGGGACAGGGTCTCTCTCTATCTATCCATCCATCCCATCCCATCTTATCCATCGGAATAAGTTCCAGTCCCATGAGCAATCAATGACAGGACCTGAGCCCTAGTGAAGGGAGAGAGCGAGCTGCTTCCACTAGTTCTCTGACACTCTTGAGTTACATGAAACCTTTTAGCGACATACTAATATATTACAGTGAATTCTAGTATTCCCTTTGATTCATTGGTGAATGCTAGTATTCCTTTTGATTCATTGGTGAATGCTAGTATTCCTTTTGATTCAGTGGTGAATGCTAGTATTCCTTTTGATTCAGTGGTGAATGCTAGTATTCCCTTTGATTCAGTGGTGAATGCTAGTATTCCCTTTGATTCAGTGGTGAATGCTAGTATTCCCTTTGATTCAGTGGTGAATGCTAGTATTCCCTTTGATTCATTGGTGAATGCTAGTATTCCTTTTGATTCAGTGGTGAATGCTAGTATTCCCTTTGATTCAGTGGTGAATGCTAGTAATCCCTTTGATTCAGTGGTGAATGCTAGTATTCCCTTTGATTCAGTGGTGAATGATAGTATTCCCTTTGATTCAGTGGTGAATGCTAGTATTCCCTTTGATTCAGTGGTGAATGCTAGTATTCCCTTTGATTCAGTGGTGAATGCTAGTAATCCCTTTGATTCAGTGGTGAATGCTAGTAATCCCTTTGATTCAGTGGTGAATGATAGTATTCCTTTTGATTCAGTGGTGAATGCTAGTATTCCCTTTGATTCAGTGGTGAATGATAGTATTCCTTTTGATTCAGTGGTGAATGCTAGTATTCCCTTTGATTCAGTGGTGAATGATAGTATTCCCTTTGATTCAGTGGTGAATGATAGTATTCCCTTTGATTCAGTGGTGAATGCTACTATTCCCTTTGATTCAGTGGTGAATGCTAGTATTCCTTTTGATTCAGTGGTGAATGCTAGTATTCCCTTTGATTCGGTAGTGAATGACAGTATTGTGCACAGTTGTTCACCCTCGGAGGAAACTATCTGCCTGTAAGTCTTTCTGTATTGGCCACCAGTGATTTGGTGAATGTACTGTAGAGCCCCATTCAGTTTAGCCAGCCCGGATGGATGGATGGAGGGAGAGAGACAGTGAGGCCCCTGGCGTCACTTGGTCAGACATCTCTAATCTGGGAATCTCATCAACCTCATCTCTCTCTCTCTCTCTCTCTCTCTCTCTCTCTCTCTCTCTCTCTCTCCTCTCTCTCTCTCTCTCTCTCTCTCTCTCTCTCTCTCTCTCTCTCTCTCTCTCTCTCTCAATTCAATTCAATTCAATTTCAATTTAAGGGCTTTATTGGCATGGGAAACGTGTGTTAACATTGCCAAAGCAAGTGAAGTAGATAGTAAACAAAAGTGAAATAAACAATAAATATCTCTCTCTCTCTCTCTCTCTCACTCCTTTGTTGTCCCCTTTTTGCCTTATTTGTATTTTCCCTCTGGAGATGGCCACAGACATTAAGTATCAGGAACCGAGAGTGATGTGAGACTGATGATTGGAGGGACAAAAGAGGTCTTTGTTAGGGACCTCCATGATGATCTAGAGAGCGATAGAGAGGGTGGTGACAGATGGAGGGATGGAGAGAGCGTGAAATACCACGTGGCTGAAGAATCCAGCTGAAAAAGGACAGCATGTCTCTTTTTGTTCTTTGGCTCCCCCCCTTCGCTCTCTCTCTCTCTCTCTCTCTCTCTCTCCCCCTCTCTCTCTCTCTCTCTCCCCCCTCTCTCTCTTCTCTCTCTCTCTCTCTCTCTCTCTCTCTCTCTCTCTCTCTCTCTCTCTCTCTCTCTCTCTCTCTCCCTCTCTCTCTCTCTCTCTCTCTCTCTCTCTCTCTCTCTCTCTCTCTCTCTCTCTCTCTCTCTCTCTCTCTCTCTCTCTCTCTCTCTCTCTCTCTCTCTCTCTCTCTCTCTCTCTCTCTCTCTCTCTCTCTCTCTCTCTCTCTCTCTCTCTCTCTCTCTCTCTCTCTCTCTCTCCCCCTCTCTCTCTCTCTCTCTCTCTCTCTCTCTCTCTCTCTCTCTCTCTCTCTCTCTCTCTCTCTCTCTCTCTCTCCCCTTCTCTCCCCACCTCTCTCTTTCTCCGCCCCCTTCTCTCTCTCTCTCCCTCCTCTCTCTCTCCCCCCATCTCTCTCGCCCCCTCTCTCTCTCTCTCTCTCTCGCCCCCTCTCTCTCTCGCCCCTCTCTCTCTCTCTCGCCCCTTCTCTCTCTCGTCCCCCTTCTCTCTCGCTCTCTCTCGCCCTCTCTATCTCTCTCTGCCCCCCTCTCTCTCTGAGTCACGATTCTATTCTCCACAAAGACCCCTTACATAGTGGCCTTTTAGTACTTGCCCTTGCTCGGCTGAGAATGAGACTGAGCTCACGGAACTAGTGGTGATTGTTTCCAATATATCTGTGTCCTGTTCTTTGTTCTGGGCTTGCCTTGCTTGGTCTAGGAGGCTACATCTTGATTGTTCTCTGTTCTGGGCTCATCTCGCCCGGTCTAAGAAGCGACATCTTGATTGTTCTCGGTTCTGGGCTCGTCTTGCTCGGTCTAGGCTACATCTTGATTGTTCTCTGTTCTGGGCTCGCCTCGCTCGGTCTTAAAAGCTACATCTTGATTGTTCTGGTCTCGCCTCGCTCGGTCTAAGAGGCTACATCTTGATTTACCCTGGCTAAACCATGGCCCGACTGGCACAGTTGCACCATGATGAAAGTAGACAGATTAAGACAAACAGATAACCGGCGCTCAGGACACACAGTTGTTCTGTCCCTTGATGTCTGTCTCTGTCCATTCTTCTCTGTCACGCTGAGCCTCATTCACACTTCAGGCCAGTTAAGAGCCGAGGTTCAGAGGTTCTGGTGCTCTGGAAAAACTCTTTAGAGAGATTGGAGGGATCAGAATCACAAACGGGAAACTTTTTTGCCATCGTGTACCACTCACAAAACCAGAATGACAGCTACGCACTGAATAGTTGTGGCTAACTATTAATGTTTTGAAGGTTGAAACTAAATGGATATTTAGGCATATCTACATAGCTACTATTTCTCCGTGCTCCCCCTCACCAAATGATATTGACCTGACCAGTGACTGAGGGAGAAGCTGAATGTAAGGTGTGACTGTGGTTAGGCTTTTGCTTACACACTTTTCTCCTCATACATAGGCCTACATCTGATTTAAACCTCACTACAGCTGATCTAAGCCCTACATGTCAGTATTAAACATGACATTATGGATATTTAATTCATCATTGTTTTGGGTCACCTGTACCTGCCGTGTCCCAGAGCCATAGGATGCATCCCAAATAGCACCCTATTCCCTACATCATGCACTACTTATGACCAATGTTCCCTCTAAGCTGAGCGTCACGACTGAGCGTGTGCAGCTCCCCGGGACTGCCGTGCGGAACAAATATTAGCCTACATAGAGAAGCACGAGATTGAACTTCACTCAACTTTCTAGAGCAGTGGTCACCAACCGGTCGATCACGATCGATACTGGTCGATCTCCAAGGCATTCCTAGTCAATCATCCAACATTTCTGTAAAAGAAATGAAGATAAAGTGTTTCTATTTTTTTTTTTATCCATCTCGTGCTGTTGGCGGTAGGTGCACCCGATTCAGCTGCCCTGCGCGCCAGATAGGCCAACTGTTGCCATTTTGAACCATTTCATGTGTCTGAAGGTACAAACTCTGCCTTCCCAGCGGGCCCAGAGAGCAAATCAAGTGCACTATAGGCCTACCGCTGGCCAATCAGATGGCTCACATGACCGTGTCTGCAGTTACGTAGCAGACATAAAAGAAAGCAACAGCAAAGTTGATACTGTGAGATTTCAAAACGTTTAAAACCATGACCAGAGAGAGACTGTCAACGAATACAGCAAAGAGATGCTGTTTCTATGAGTGAGTTCATGTTTAAGTTCATACTCAGCACTGTCAACACTTCGTATTCAACATCTTTATAATCCATAAAATGCATGTTCTTCCTATTTCCACTCAGCGCTACAACAAGCACTGCAGCAGTAATGAATGAGTAGGAAAGTGTATCTATAGGCTTGCGTTGATGTTATTATTAGCGGCTTGGGTCTTTTTTAATATCGAGGAATATTTAACTTTCTCTGTTCATCGGAGTAACAACATTAATTTGTGCATGAGGCAGAAATGATGTGGTGCGACTCGAGTTTCGCCATCAGCTGGAAGAGTGTGTCCCTTTTGTGTCAGTGGAGGAAAGGGAGAGCGGAGGGATGTTGAGAGGTGGACCCTCAGTCTGCTGCTCTCCCTCCACTGAGACTGACCATTTTACATTTACATTTGAGTCATTTAGCAGACGCTCTTATCCAGAGCGACTTACAGTTAGTGAGTGCATACATTTTTATTTTATTTTTCATACTGGCCTCCCGTGGGAATCGAACCCACAACCCTGGCGTTGCAAATGCCATGCTCTACCAACTGAGCTACATCCCTGCCGGCCATTCCCTTCCCTACCCTGGACGACGCTGGGCCAATTGTGCGCCACCCCATATCAGATGCAGGCACCATCAGCCCAGTAAAATAAAAAGCGAATTATTCAAATGTATGTTCACTCAGCTGTGCTTCACAAGTAATACAACAACAGATCTATTACCGGTGTGATCATATAGCTTACCTCAAATGTTTTTAATATAATTGGAAGAAATGGCCCGAACAACAATGCTTTGGAAGGGCAATTCAAGCAAAGCCAATATGCAGTGATAATGTATTGGGCCTATAGCTTACTGCACAAACCTCATTGCTACAGTACTGTTTTTAATTGGTTAATGTTGCATAGGCTTACATTTTTTAAGTCAAGTAAAAGTAGATCTCGGCTTGCGTTTTGACTCAGTGATCTTGACTCAGAAAAGGTTGGTGGCCACTGTTCTAGAGTTTTCCCTGTTAACACTATCAACGTTTCCCTTTACTGTGGAGTTGTGATCGAATCAACGCAATATTAGCCACTTTCAATGCAATATAACGAAACAAACTATGCAAGAGATTTTGTTGTAGGCATAAACTCATCGGAGTAGGATTCTATCGCAGTACTCAGCCCGTACTCTACACAGACTGGTGTGGCATAAACAACCAGAGCTGCAGTAGGCCTATATGCAAATAGACCATTGCCATATATGGATCTGTGCCATTTACTTTGAACTGGACTGTGTTTACAGCATGAGCGGTCGTGAGTAGATGCACTTGTTTTGAGATCAAAGCGATTGCTGCATGTAGCCACGTGTGTGCATGTTGTTCATATCTTTTGCTAGTTAGTGAGTTATTAGCCCAGTTATAGGTAATTTGTAGTCTGCAATAGGGGAGGGATAGCTTCCTACAAGAGCACAAAACGTGTACATTTCTAGGCTAGTCAGGTAAAGAGCTTCTTTTTTTTTGTCTTAAAGGGGCAGTGTTGTATTTTGAGACAGGCTGGAATAAGCTAAGTAGCCAATAGGCAGAGAGTAGCATAATTTGTCTGATTCTCTGTAATAACGGTATGGGAATAATAATGCATTTTATTTTGTGAAGTGGTTTCTTGCATCAAACAACACTTTTTTTTTTCTCACATTTTCAGTCACCTCCTTGTCTGAAGGACAAGTGGATAAACAGGTTAATGTCAAGCCCTGAATGTTTTTTCAAAAGTCTCATGGAATGTAGGCCTACATTGAACACCACACATTGGCTTCTACTGTAGGCTGAATGATAGAACAGCTATTTCAATGTTAAAATGGGAGGGAACATTGCTTATGACCAGATCCCTATGGGCCCTGATCAAAGGTAGTGCACTATATAGGGAATAGGGTGCCAGTTGGGAAGTAGCCATAGATAGAGATACAGTTCTGATATGTCCTGGTCATTGTCAGTCGATGTGGGGCTTTCTGAGTATCGACTGCTGTGGCCTGGCCTGGTGGCTAGCGCCGTGTGCTCAGACTGGGGCTGGGACAAACACACACACACACCTCATTCAAACAGACACAACAGACATACGGACGGGCGGGCGGGCGGGCGGGCGGGCGGGCGGGCGGGCGGTGGGTTCTTTACACAGTCACACCACAGACAGTGTTAGACACCACAGAGACCAAATAGCTCATGAAGTGGAGGATTATTTGGATATACTGTATCAGCTATTGCTTAGCTGTAGCTAGTCTCCATGTTGTTGTGGTGACATATACAGTGAGCTCCAAAAGTATTGGGACAGTGAATTGTTTTAAAGTTTTGGCTCTGTAGTCCAGCCCTTTTGGTTTGAAATGATACGATGACTATGAGGTTAAAGTGCAGACTGACAGTTTTAATTTGAGGTTGTTTTCATCCATATCGGGTGAACCGCTTAGAAATTACAGCACTTTTTGTGCATAGTCCCCCCATTTTAGGGGACCAAAACAAGACAAAACAAGACAATTTCACTTATGTGTATTAAAGAAGTAAAAAGTTAAGTATTTGGTCCCATATTCATAGTACGCAATGACTACATCAAGCTTGTGACTCTACACATTTGTAGGATGCATTTGGTGTTTGTTTTGTTTTGGTCGTGTTTCAGATTATTTTGTGCCCAATAGAAATGAATGGTAAATAATGTATTGTGTCATTTTGGAGTCACTTTTATTGTAAATAATAATAGAATAGTTTCTAAACACCTCTACATTAATGTGGATGCTGCCATGATTACGGATAATCTTGAATGGTGAGTGAATGATGAGTGAGAAAGTTACAGACGCACAAATATCATACCCCCCTGAAAAATATGGGTTGTTTATGAATTCAAAGGACCAATAAAAAGGGATAAAAAACGTAGGTGCTGGATTTTAGGCCGGTAGCAACCACCATAGGGTGTCTGTTCAGAACACGAGGAAGCAGTAGTTCCAGTTCAAGGTTGAATGAAGAACCACACACACACACATACAACACCACTCTCTCTGATACTAATTGTGGTTCTGTAAAGGAAAGAGAACTTAGGCTATAGCACAGTATGGGGAAAAATATTCCTATTTGCATGTCAACAACTAAACAGGCTATGTGGACCCAAACACATGATAGATGCACAAAGAACAATAGAGCAATGTAGAAATAACTACACATTAAAAAACAACATTATAAGCATGAGCGATCTACAACCTAAAATAGCCTAGCACCACAGACAAATGCTAACAAATGCTAATCGCTAATAAGCATGCTAAATAGTCATGCATTCCGGATAACAATGCTAATGCTAACGCTAGCGGGAGTATGCAAGCTAGCTAGCTAGCTAGCTAGCTAACAAGTTTAACACAAATGGTACATATTTACAACAGACACTATTTAGCTCCAAACAAAAAGACATCAGGATTTTGGCACTTACATTTAGCTGCACGCACAATAAACATCAGAAAGAAAAGCAATTTATTCTAAGGAGGTAGTATAAGCAGGAGAGAAAAACAGATTGGTCATCAGAATGGAAACTACAGACTGCCTGAGGCCCTGCCTGGTCCAGTGTTGCCAACTCCTCAGTAAGGAAAGTAGCTATTGGCTGTCCTAAAAGTCGCTAAATGACGTCATCACCTAATTTGCATAATTGGCCATGTGCATGTAATTGTAATGGAAGCTGTAGGAGAGAGGAATAATGTCGTGGGAGAGACAAACAGTGAGTAAAAAACACCCTACATTTACATCAGCCAGTGGCGGCTTCCCGCATGCGCGATTCATTTGCAGTCTGGACGCGGAGGGGTGAACATCTCCTGCTCTGACTGCAGCGCGAGGACTGGGCCGCCTGTGAGTGCTTTGGGACGGGGGTAACAAAGCACCCGCTGCTCATTGAGAAGAGTAAGAACAATACGTGCTTTCACGTCAGAGTCTCCAAAAGTCTCCAATAACACCAGAAAAAGTCGCTAGATTTGTCACTAGTCGCTTTTTGAAAATGTGTCGCTAGAGGGGTCTGAAAACTCTCTAAATATAGCGATAAAGTCGCTAAGTTGGCAACACTGGCCTGGTCAGGTATTATGCTAAGTCCTGGGGGAAAAGGCTGCTGATTGGCTAATAAAATTATGATGATTGGCGTGACCTTATTCCAATAGGAAAACAAAAAGAAAGTTTGGGTCTTGGAAAGGAGATGAGTTGGCCGTTTTTACACCCCCCCAAAAAAGCTTTTAGACATTTTTGCAAATTTATTACAGAATAAAAAACTGAAATGTAAAATTTACGTAAGTATTCAGACACTTTACTCAGTACTTTGTTGAAGCATATTTGGCAGCAATTACAGCCTCGAGTCTTCGTGGGTATGACGCTACAAGTTTGTCCCATTCTTCTCTGCAGATCCTCTCAAGCTCTGTCAGGTTGGATGGGGAGCGTCGCTGCACAGCAATTTTCAGGTTTCTCCAGAGATGTTTGATCGGGTTCAAGTCTCCTGCATTGTCTTGGCTGTGTGCTTATGGATGTTGTCCTGTTGGAAGGTAACCTTCGCCCCAGTCTGAGGTCCTGAGCGCTCTAGAGCAGGTTTTCATCAAGGATCTCTCTGTACTTTGCTTCGTTCATCTTTCCCTCGATCCTGACTAGTCTCCCAGTCCCTGCCGCTGAAAAACATCCCCATAGCATGATGCTGCCACCATCATGCTTCACCGTAGCATTGGCATTAGCCAGGTGATGAGCGGTGCCTGATTTCCTCCAGATGTGACGCTTGGCATTCAGGCCAAAGAGTTCAATCTTGGTTTCATCAGACCAGATAATCTTGTTTCTCATGGTCTGAGAGTCCTTTTAGGGGCCTTTTGGCAAATTCCACGTGGGCTGTCATGTGCCTTTTACTGAGGTGTGGCTTCCGTCTGGCCACTCTACCATAAAGGCCTGATTGGTGGAGTGCTGCAGAGATGGTTGTCCTTCTGGAAGGTTCTCCCATCTCCACAGAGTAACTCTGGAGCTCTGTCAGAGTGACCATCGGGTTCTTGGTCACCTCCCTGACCAAGGCCCTTCTCCCCAGATTGCTCAGTTTGGCCGGGCGGCCAGCTCTAGGAAGAGTCTTGGTGGTTCTAAACTTCTTCCATTTAAGAATGATGGAGGCCACTGTGTTCTTGGGGACCTTCAATGCTGCAGACATTTTTGGTACCCTTCCCCAGATCTGTGCCTCGACACAATCCTGTCTCGGAGCTCTACGGACAATTCCTTCGACTTCATGGCTTGGTTTTTGCTCTGACATGCACTGTCAACTGTGGTACCTTACATAGACAGGTGTGTGCCTTTCCAAATCATGTCCAATCAATTGAATTTACCACAGGTGTAATCCAATCAAGTTTAGAAACATCTCAAGGATGATCAGAGGAAGCTGGATGCACCTGAGCTCAATTCAGGGTCTGAATACTTACACTACTGGTCAAAAGTTTTAGAACACCTACTCATTCAAGGGTTTTTCTTTATTTGTACTATTTTCTACATTATATAATAATAGTGAAGACATCACAACTGTGAAATAACACACATGGAAACATGTAGTATCCAAAAAAAAGTGTTAAACAAATGAAAATATATTTTATATTTGAGATTCTTCAAAAAGCCACCCTTTGCCTTGATGACAGCTTTGCACACTCTTGGCATTCTCTCAACCAGCTTCATCTGGAATGCTTTTCCAACAGTCTTGAAGGAGTTCCCACATGTGCTGAGCACTTGTTGGCTGCTTTTCCTTCACTCTGCTGACCGACTCATCCCAAACCATCTCAATTTGGTTGAGGTCGGGGGATTGTGGAGGCCAGGTCATCTGATAAAGCACTCCATCACTCTCATTCTTGGTAAAATAGCTCTTACACAGCCTGGAGGTGTGTTGGGTCATTGTCCTGTTGAAAAACAAATGATAGTCCCACCAAGCCCAAACCAGATGGCTACCACAGCAAAATGCTGTGGTAGCCATGGTGGTTAAGTGTGCCTTGAATTCTAAATGAATAACAAACAGTGTCATCAGCAAAGCACCCCCACACCATTACACCTCTCACAAAGACAGCGGTTGGAACCAATAATCTCCAATTTGGACTCCGGATGAAAGGACACATTTCCAGTGGCCTAATGTCCATTGCTCGTGTTTCTTGGCCCAAGCAAGTCTCTTCTTCTTATTGGTGTCCTTTAGTAGTGGTTTCTTTGCAGCAATTCGACCATGAAGGCCTGATTCACATTGTCTCCTCTGAACAGTTGATGTTGATTTGTGTCTGTTACTTGAACTCTGTGAAGCATTTATTTGGGCTGCAATTTCTGAGGCTGGTAACTCTAATGAACTTATCCTCTGCAGCAGAGGTAACTCTGGGTCTTCCATTCATGTGGCGGTCCTCATAAGAGCCAGTTTCATGGGGCGGCAGGTAGCTTAGTGGGTAAGAGCGTTGTGCCAGTAACCGAAAGGTCGCTGGTTCTAATCCCCGAGCCGACTAGGTGAAAAATCTGTCGATGTGCCCTTGAGCAAGGCACTTAACCCTAATTGCTCCTGTAAGTCGCTCTGGATAAGAGCGTCTGCTAAATGACTAAAATGTAAATGTAATCATAGCGCTTGATGGTTTTTGCGACTGCACTTGAAGAAACTTTAAAAGTTCTTGAAATGTTCCGTATTGACTGACCTTCATGTCTTAAAGTAATGATGGACTGTCATTTCTCTTTGCTTATTTAAGCTGTTCTTGCCATAATATGGACTTGGTCTTTTACCAAATAGGGCTATCTTCTGTATACCCACCTACCTTGTCACAACACAACTGATTGGCTCAAACGCATTAAGAAGGAAAGAAGTTCCATAAATTAACTTTTAAGGTGGCACACTTGTTAATTGAAATGCATTCCAGGTGACTACCTCATGAAGCTGGTTGAGAGAATTCCAAGAGTGTGCAAAGCTGTCATCAAGGCAAAGGGTGGCTACTTTGAAGAATCTCAAATATAAAATATATTTTGATTTGTTTAACACTTTTTTGGTTACTACATGATTCCATATGTGTTATTTCATAATTGTGATGTCTTCACTATTATTCTACAATGTAGAAAATAGTAACAATAAAGAAAAAACCTTGAATGAGTAGGTGTTCTAAAACTTTTGACTGGTAGTGTACGTAAATAAGGTATTTCTATTATTTTTGTAGTATTATTTGCAAAAAAAATCTAAAAACCTGTTTTTGCTTTGTCATTATGTAGTATTGTGTGTAGATTGATGAGGATGTTTTTGTTTATTTAATCCATTTTAGAATAAGGCTGTAATGTAACAAAATGTGGAAAAAGTCAAGGGGTCTGAATACTTTCCGAATGCACTGTATATTTAAATCGATAATATAAATGTATTAATCTTAATCCTGATTCTGTATATCCCTTTCCTTAGACTCACTTACTCATTCCTGTTGCAGTGGCTGGTGCGTATGGCAGTAACAGTCACCACACTTCTTGGGTCCAGTAATAGGAACTACAGTATTGACATTTCCGTGGTAGTCTGTGGTAGTCTGTGGTAGTCTGTGGTAGTCTGTGGTAGTCCGTGGTAGTCCGTGGTAGTACTTTGTGTCTGTTTAGACCTGCTGCTGCTAGTGGAAAAACCTGTTTCTGAGGCATTAGCTTGTTGTGTAGCCAGTCACGACCCCAGAAAAAAGTTATTGTCGATTGGTCTGAAAAAAATTACGTGTATTTTTCCATATATAGACACATCCCATGTGTTTTAATCAAATCAACTACAGTGGGGAGAACAAGTATTTGATACACTGCTGATTTTGCAGGTTGTCCTACTTACAAAGCATGTAGAGGTCTGTAATTTTTATCATAGGTACACTTCAACTGTGAGAGACGGAATCTAAAACAAAAATCCAGAAAATCACATTGTATGATTTTTAAGTAATGAATTTGCATTTTATTGCATGACATAAGTATTTGATACATCAGAAAAGCAGAACTTAATATTTGGTACAGAAACCTTTGTTTGCAATTACAGAGATCATACGTTTCCTGTAGGTCTTGACCAGGTTTGCACACACTGCAGCAGGGTTTTTGGCCCACTCCTCCATACAGACCTTCTCCAGATCCTTCAGGTTTCGGGGCTGTCGCTGGGCAATACGGACTTTCAGCTCCCTCCAAAGATTTTCTATTGGGTTCAGGTCTGGAGACTGGCTAGGCCACTCCAGGACCTTGAGATGCTTCTTACGGAGCCACTCCTTAGTTGCCCTGGCTGTGTGTTTCGGGTTTATTGTCATGCTGGAAGACCCAGCCACGACCCATCTTCAATGCTCTTACTGAGGGAAGGAGGTTGTTGGCCAAGATCTCGCGATACATGGCCCCATCCATCCTCCCCTCAATACGGTGCAGTCGTCCTGTCCCCTTTGCAGAAAAGCATCCCCAAAGAATGATGTTTCCACCTCCATGCTTCATGGTTGGGATGGTGTTCTTGGGGTTGTACTCATCCTTCTTCTTCCTCCAAACACGGCGAGTTGAGTTTAGACCAAAACACTCTATTTTTGTCTCATCAGACCACATGACCTTCTCCCATTCATCCTCTGGATCATCCAGATGGTCATTGGCAAACTTCAGACGGGCCTGGACATGCGCTGGCTTGAGCAGGGGGACCTTGCGTGCGCTGCAGGATTTTAAGCCATGACGGCATAGTGTGTTACTAATGGTTTTCTTTGAGACTGTGGTCCCAGCTCTCTTCAGGTCATTGACCAGGTCCTGCCGTGTAGTTCTGGGCTGATCCCTCACCTTCCTCATGATCATTGATGCCCCACGAGGTGAGATCTTGCATGGAGCCCCAGACCGAGGGTGATTGACCGTCATCTTGAACTTCTTCCATTTTCTAATAATTGCGCCAACAGTTGTTGCCTTCTCACCAAGCTGCTTGCCTATTGTCCTGTAGACCATCCCAGCCTTGTGCAGGTCTACAATTTTATCCCTGATGTCCTTACACAGCTCTCTGGTCTTGGCCATTGTGGAGAGCTTGGAGTCTGTTTGATTGAGTGTGTGGACAGGTGTCTTTTATACAGGTAACGAGTTCAAACAGGTGCAGTTAATACAGGTAATGAGTGGAGAACAGGAGGGCTTCTTAAAGAAAAACTAACAGGTCTGTGAGAGCCGGAATTCTTACTGGTTGGTAGGTGATCAAATACTTATGTCATGCAATACAATGCAAATTAATTACTTAAAAATCATACAATGTGATTTTCTGGATTTTTGTTTTAGATTCTGTCTCTCACAGTTGAAGTGTACCTATGATAAAAATTACAGACCTCTACATGCTTTGTATGTAGGAAAACCTGCAAAATCGGCAGTGTATCAAATACTTGTTCTCCCCACTGTATATGCACTGAGCTTGTCTGATGCCTTAAGCGAACTGTTTGATGAAATAATCAGACCGCAATTGATTTGATTGTGCTGGGCCTGGCTCAGACTTTCTGCTCTGTGTTAAAACAAAAGACAGCGAGTGACTGTGTGACTAGCACCCGTTGTCTCACTCTCCTCCCTGCTGCAGCGACCACCACAGAACATCAACAGTGTTTGTCGCGCTGTCCGTGTTGCTGAAGCTGCAACATAATTACAGCCGTTTCTGACTGAAGTGTTATGTTACTGAAATCCCAATTTGTTTAGGAAAACATTCCCTATTCTGTCAGCCCTTGCTCTCTATACGTGACACATATATTTGTCTAATGCATGTGACCAATAGGGCCTGACCTATAGCATATCATAATCACATCAATAAATTGGTTATAACAAACTCTGAACCCCATAACACGTGACAGCAAAATGGATGCAGAGGATGTGACAAATAAACTTGAAATGGGGGAATGTTTACTGGTTGCTCAGGAGGTAAAGGGGAAGTCAGATGTGTGGAATAAATGTGACTAGTTGAGGAAAATACTGGAGCTCAAGAAAAAGAAGGTAAGGAGCAAGCGCTGGGTGCATATTATGTGTGCCAAACAGGTGTTGTTAGATTACAATATAATTCCTCTGACCGTTTGGAACAATGTAAACAACACTAAATAAATGATAAGCGTACCAGAGAGTCTGTAATGTATAAAAAAAAAAAAAATTGTGAAGCCTTTATTACAGCAAAAACTAAAAACAGTCACATTCATTCGTGAATGCAATTTCCAAAATGGAACGGTTTAGGCCTATTTATTGTTTATGCTAATTATTCAATGGTCGCTTTATTTTAAAACTAAAATGTTTGATCGCATTTCAAATCATGAATGACTCGTATGCTATGTGATGACATGAAATAATTAATTATTGATTGATACAGTAGCCTATATAAGTATTGAAATATAGGCCTAAGTAAGTTACGGTATTAAAGACTAAACAGGATGCGCTCTTAGGCCTACAGCTCGATGGTGGCTATACAAGGCTGCTATACTAAGCCTACTAATGATAATGACATTATTATTATGATCATCATTATAATAAGTAATAATACTACTACTAATAATAATAACAATAAGAAGGAGATCAAGGAAAAAGTAGGGTTATAAATATAGTTTTTATGACAATTTGGAACAGTGTCAACAACCCTAAATAAAAAGTCTAAATCCTTAAATATAGTATAGCAAAGATTAAAAACAGCCAAATTTGTGAAGTTGTTTATCCGACATGTGGTTGCGTGAGGCTTGTTGCTCACGCAATCGATAGGCTATTAAACAAACACTGAAACAAGCAATAGAAGCAGGATATGTCTTATTTTTGTAGATATATATGGACGATTTATAAAGCCAGGCACATTTAACAGTTAGGCTATTGATTATAGACCTAATTAAGTTGGGATTTCCTCTCTCCTGACTTTTCTTAGACAATTAAGGCAAGGGCTGTTTTTTCGTCTACTAACTCTGCTGCTGCCTCCGCAGCATTGTTCTCAACACCAATATGCTGGTTAACTTTGCTATTATGCACATATCAACATGGTCTAGGAAACGGCGCCAATTCAACAGCGCACTGATGTGTTTCAGAACCGCGGACAGCGACCACTATCCAACGTGGGAGAAGGCTCATTTGTTATAAAATAATATTATTTTGATTTGTGTTGCACTATTGTTCTTACATAATGTAACCATACACAATTTCAAGTAGCAAATGTCTTAGTGCGATCGATAATAGACAGTACTGTGCAGCCGTTTTCATTGACCTGGCCAAGGCTTTCGACTCTGTCAACCACCGCATTCTTATTGGCAGACTAAATAGCCTTGGTTTCTCAAATGACTGCCTCGCCTGGTTCACCAACTACTTCTCAGATAGAGTTCAATGTGTCAAATCGGAGGGCCTGTTGTCTGGACCTATGGCAGTCTCTATGGGGGTGCCACAGGGTTCAATTCTTGGGCCGACTCTTTTCTCTGTGTATATCAATGACGTCGCTCTTGCTGCTGGTGACTCTCAGATCCACCTCTACGCGGACGACACCATTTTGTATACATCTGGCCCTTCATTGGACACTGTGTTAACAAACCTCCAAACGAGCTTCAATGCCATACAACACTCCTTCAGTAGCCTCCAACTGCTCTTAAACACTAGTAAAACTAAATGCATGCTCTTCAACCGAACGCTGCTTGCACCCACCCACCCGACTAGAATCACTACTCTCGACGGGTCTGACCTAGAGTATGTGGACAACTACAAATACCTAGGTGTCTGGTTAGACTGTAAACTCTCCTTCCAGAATCACATTAAGAATCTCCAATCCAAAGTTAAATCTAGAATCGGTTTCCTATTTCGCAACAAAGCCTCCTTCACTCATGCTGCCAAACATGCCCTCGTAAAACTGACTATCCTACCGATCCTTGACTTACAAAATAGCCAAATTGGATGTAGTCTATCACAGTGCCATCCGTTTTGTCTCCAAAGCCCCATATAATACCCACCACTGTGACCTGTACGCTCTTGTTGGCTGGTCCTCACTACATATTCGTCGCCAAACCCACTGGCTCCAGGCCATCTATAAATCACTGCTAGGCAAATCCCCGCCTTATCTTAGCTCATTGGTCACCATAGCAACACCCACCCGTAGTCTGCGCTCCAGCAGGGATATCTCACTGGTCATCCCCAAAGCCAACACCTCCTTTGGGCGCAATTCCTTCCAGTTCTCTGCTGCCAATGACTGGAACAAATTGCAAAAATCTCTGAAGCTGGAGACACTTATCTCCCTCACTAACTTTAAGCATCAGTTGTCAGAGCACCTTACCGATCACTGCACCTGTACACAGCCCATCTGAAATTAGCCCGCCCAACTACCTCATCCCTATATTGTTATTTATTTTGCTCATTTGTACCCCAGTATCCCTATTTGCACATCATCTCTTGCACATCTATCATTCCAGTGTTAATACTAATTGTAATTATTTTGCACTATAGCCTATTTTATTGCCTTACCTCCATAACTTGCTACATTTGCACACACTGTATATATATGTATTTCTGTTGTATTTTTGACTTTGTTTTGTTTTACCCCATATGTAACTCTGTGTTGTTGTTTTTATCGCACTGCTTTGCTTTATCTTGGCCAGGTCGCAGTTGTAAATGAGAACTTGTTCTCAACTGGTTTACCTGGTTAAATAAAGGTGAAATAAAATAAATAAATAAAAAAGTGATGGACTGTGCCATCCCAACGGCCTCCACAATGGATGAGTCCACTCAGACAGGCCTCCACAATGGATGAGTCCACTCAGACAGGCCTCCACAATGGATGAGTCCACTCAGACAGGCCTCCACAATGGATCAGTCCACTCAGACAGGAGCCAATCAGACAGGTGTCTTGTACACCGTGATTTTTTATATATTTTTTTGCTACTGCTCGACTAAAGAAATCTCGGTCGACCAACAGCCTATCGACCGAACAATCGACCAGTCGACTAAATGGGGTCAGCCCTAGTAGTCAGTCAATTCAACTCACTGTCTGCAGGTGGAAACATAACATACTGCTCCCCCTGGTGCAAAGCAACCTGCATTCAAATATGATTCAAATCCTTTCGAATGCTTTAGCTGAGCTGTATTGTGATTGCCTGTTGAAAAGGAACCAATAGAAAAGTCCCAAAAGTGCAAACTCTGCCCACCAGGCACTTCAGGCAGGTTAAAGCAAACGTGCAGCGGTATTGAATAGTTTGTTAACCCAGTTCTTCACACCAGTGGTGAACAAGATCCCAATCAGTGAGTTGTCACAGTCTAGCGGTTTGCATAATGCATTTAGGGCAGAACGTTTTCCTTACGTAAGAAAACAGCTTGACAACCAACCACCAGCCATCACCACACAATCTACCTTAACCTTAGGCTGATTGTCCACACTTTCTGCTCGGAAAATAGCACGTCACTTCTGCGTGTATCGCTCACACTCTGAGGTAATAGTGTTAGGGAGCCAATGAATTAGAATTAGTTGAACGGGGTCCCATTCAAGTCAATGATGCCATGATGGTTGCACTGGCACTTCTATTCATTCTAATTGTATGACGGAGACCGGTCTGTGACGCGTGACCCACTGACATTTACTCCATTCAGAGGGATTGAGGGCAGCCTTACAGAGTTAGTAGTCAGCACGCACATCACAGGAGAGCTCAATAGCCTTTAAATGCAGGTCAATATTGTTGTTTAGCTCACTCCTCTGCTTTTCAGGGTTCTACTGGGCCCTGTGTGCTGTGTGATCATAACCAGGCCAGCGTAGGACAGCTTGGTCTGGCTCAGTAGAGTGAAAAGTGGAGTGTGGGGATCACTGTCTGTGTATACAGTACAGCACACTTGGCTGATAGTGGATGGAGAGAATTCTTCAACAGATTTCACAGGCGCCAAACATGTCCATAGGGAAAGACAGTGTTCAACCTGGAGGCCAAACAATACACTGGCTCAGATGATGGAAACACAGGAGCCCAGCGGAGAGGGAGGTAGTGTGAGACAGACAGAGCTATGGAGAGAGAGACACACGTGTGACTCATCCCATCATTGTGTTACAGCCTGGAGGGGGGATACTATAGTGACACCCTAAATAACTCTACACCATAGTAGTGGATATGAGGATCCACAACTAGGGATGCGTCCCGAAAGGGGATACCTAGTTAGTTACACAACTGAATGCATTCAACTGAAATGTGTCTTCCGTATTTAACCCAACCAGAGAGGTGCGGGGGGCTGCCTTAAGCAGTTGTTGTTGGGGGTTAACTGCCTTGCTCAAGGGCTGAACAGAGATTTTTCCACCTTGCCGGCTCAGGGATTCGAACCAGCGACCTTTCCGTTTCTGGTCCAATGTTCTTAACCAATAGGCTACCTGGCATCCTATTCCCTTTTTAGTGCGTTACATAAGATGGCGCCGACGGAGATGGTCAACATCTTACGTGCTCCAACCCGGCTTTGCTAATTTGTGACTTTTTTCGTGTTTATCCATACTTTTTTTTGTACAGAAAGCTCACACCATTATCACATAAAACCGCCATGTACATTTGAACTACGAATCGACAGAAACCAACCTCGACTTCGACCTTGATATCGACTCAGCTGTTCCTTTGTTTACACCGGACCCTACTCCATTGTTCGGGGTACCCAAGCGCCGCAAGCGAAGACGCGGGAGGAGGGCTGGAGTCCGCAGAGAAATTCGTCCGGCACTCCCCTCTGTTTTCTTGGCAAATTTCCAGTCACTTGAGAACAAGATGGATGAGCTCTGTTTGAGTTTCCTACCAGCGGGATGTGAAAAGCTGTAATATTCTATGCTTTTCAGAAACTTGGCTGACGAGCGATATGGACATTCCAGTCAAAAGTACTCATTCAAGGGTTTTTCTCTATTTTTACTATTTTCTACATTGTAGAATAATAGTGAAGATATCAAAACAATGAGATAACACATATGGAATCATGTAGTAACCCAAAAAGTGTTAAACAAATCAAAATATATTTTATATTTGAGATTCTTCAAATAGCCACCCTTTGCCTTGATGACAGCTTTGCACACTCTTGGCATTCTCTCAACCAGCAACATGAGGTAGTCACATGGAATGCATTTCAATTAACAGGTGTGCCTTCTTAAAAGTTAATTTGTGGAATTTCTTTCCTTCTTAATGCGTTTGAGCCAATCAGTTGTGTTGTGACAAGGTAGGGGGGTTATACAGAAGATAGCCCTATTTGGTAAAAGACCAAGTTATTATGGCAAGAACAGCTCAAATATGCAAAGAGAAATGACAGTCCATCATTACTTTAAGACATGAAGGTCAGTCAATACGGATAATGTCAAGAACTTTGAAAGTTTCTTCAAGTGCAGTCGCAAAAACCATCAAGTGCTATGATGAAACTGGCTCTCATGAGGACCGCCACAGGAATGGAAGACCCAGAGTTACCTCCGCTGCAGAATATAAGTTCATTAGAGTTACCAGCCTCAGAAATGCAGCCCAAATAAATGTTTCACAGAGTTCAAGTAACAGACACATCTCAACATCAACTGTTCAGAGGAGACTGTGTGAATCAGGCCTTCATGGTCGAATTGCTGCAAAGAAACTACTACTAAAGGACACCAATAAGAAGAAGAGACTTGCTTGGACCAAGAAACACGAGCAATGGACATTAGACCAGTGGAAATGTGTCCTTTGGTCCGGAGTCCAAATTGGAGATTTTTGGTTCCAACCGCTGTGTCTTTGTGAGACGCGGTGTGGGTGAACGGATGATCTCCGCATGTGTATTTCCCACCGTAAAGCATGGAGGAGGAGGTGCTATGGTGTGGGGGTGCTTTGCTGGTTACACTGTCTGTGATTTATTTAGAATTCAAGGCACACTTAACCAGCATGGCTACCACAGCATTCTGCAGCAATACGCCATCCCATCTGGTTTGGGCTTAGTGGGACTATCATTTGTTTTTCAACAGGACAATGACCCAACACACCTCCATGCTGTGTAAGGGCTACCCAGACTATAACATTGACCCTTTTTAGCACTGACTCTCTTACACTGACTCTATGCACACTCACTGGACTCTACCCACACACTCACCCATACTTACACTGACACTCCAACACACACACACACACACACACACTCAGTCACACTCACACACACACGCATATTGGCGCCACACACACAGTCTCCATATACGCTGCTGCTACTTTGTTTATTATCTATCCTGATTACCTAGTCACTAAAGCAAACCCTCCAAGTATTTTAATTGTATTTGAACCCAGGTCTGACAGAAGCTGAACTAATGACCGCCCCAGGCCCCTGGACTATATTAAAAAGAGGGGTTTAGATGTGAATGGCAGCGGAAGACTGAGCCACAGGTTGGCATATTTTGTCATGAATCCTTCCCGGGAGGCAGCATGCAGAGTGGTCACTAGCTTGCACAGCCACAAAATCATAAAATCTGATTTTAACCCTAACCACACTGCTAACCCTAATGCCTAACCCTAACCTTAAATTAATCCAGAAAGCAAATTTTTGTTTTCATGAATTTTTACGATATAGCCAATTGTGACTTTGCAGCTGGCCCATCTAACGGAAATCGCTCAGTTCTGCCTCCAGGGCAAGGTTCATGACAATAAACGTCAACCTGCGACTGAGCCAAGCATTGTATATTAGGACTCCTTTAGCACTGTGTTAAAGATATGCTCTGGTACTTTGGCGACTAAGCATGTATTTTTGAAACCTCCTGCTTTGGGCAGGATGTGACAATGTGTAGTTCATACATGAATAATCTATGAGCAGAATTACTGTCTTACCTCAGTTAGCCACGGAATCCCTAGTTTGAAGCTGTGCTGCGACGCGCCATTTTCCCTACATTTCCCCCCATGTGGGCCAGCCCCCTAGCAATTCGAGATCTAGCCAATGAGCTTCAGCCCCTTGCATTTGAATGACAGCTAGCAAGAGGCCTGCCCAGCGTTATCCAAAGAGGTTGCAGGACGAGCTCAACTGCTCAGTGGACACAGCAGAGAGAAAGGGAGACGTAGCACACCATTTTCAGGGACCACTTTTGGCTCGTAAGTGCTACTTTCAAAACTACTGCCTAAAAAGTCAACAAACGTACCAGAGAAACTGTTGATCCCCATTCTCCATCATGGCATGCCAAGCTTCATGGCACCCTATTCCCTATATAGTGCACTACTTTGTTTATTTAATTTCGTGATATCCTAATTGGTAGTTACAGTCTTGTCCCATCGCTGCAACTCCCGTACGGACTCGGGAGTGGCGAAGGTCGAGAGCAATGCGTCCTCCAAAACACAACCCAGCCGAGCCGCACTGCTTCTTGACACAATGCCCGCTTAACCTGGAAGCCAGCCGCACCAATGTGTCGGAGGAAACACTGTACACCTTGCGACCGTGTCAGCGTGCACCCAGCCTGCCACAGGAGTCGCTAGTGCGCGATGGGACAAGAATACCCCTGCCGGCCAAACCCTCCCCTAACCTGGACGACGCTGGGACAATTGTGCGCCGCCCCATAGGCCTCCCGGTCGCGGCCGGCTGCGACAGAGCCTGGACTCGGGAGGCCGCAAAGTGCACTACTTTTGACCAGAGCTCGGTGGCCAGCAGGATGGGCCCTGATCAAAAGTAGTGCACTAGGGAATAGGGTACCATTTGGGATGCCAAGCTCTAAGGCTTTAAAAGGCCGTTTTCACTTTAGACTCCCACTGTGTTCCATCCGGATCTGTCTGTGCCGGTGGTGATTATAGTGAGGGTGAATCAATGGCACTGCCTTCTTGTCAAAGGTCATGCTGACTGACCGTGGCTAGGCTACTTAGGCTGCGTCACAAATGGCACCATATTCCCTGTGTAGTGCACTATACACGGAGTATACCAAACATTAGGAACACCTCCCTAATATTGAGTGGCAGCCTCAAGAACAGCCTCAGTTCATCAGGGCATGGACTCTACAAGGGGTCGAAAGCGTTCCACAGGGATGCTGGCCCATGTTGACTCCAATGCTTCCCACAGTTGTGTCAAGTTGGCTGGATGTCCTTTGGGTGGTGGACCATTCTTGATACACACGAGAAACTGTTGAATGTGAAAAACCCAGCAGTGTTGCAGTTCTTGACACAAACCGGTGAGCCTGGCACCTACTACCATACCCCGTTCAAAGGCACTTAAATATTTTGTCTTGCCCATTCACCCTCTGAATGGCACACATACACAATCCATGTCTTAATTGTCTCAAGGCTTACAAATCCTTCTTTAACCTGTCTCCTCCCCTTCAACTACACTGATTTGAAGTCGATTTAACAAGTGACATCAATAAGGGATCATAGCTTTCACCTGGATTCATCTGGTCAGTGGATGTTATGGAAAGAGCAGGTGTTTTTAATGTTTCGAAACACTCTGCAGGTGTCGTGAAACCACTGTTGCAAAACCGTATCAAAGCAGTTGTCATGAAGAAAACAAACATTCTCTTGGTCTTTGTTGACAATGAACGTTGCCATGTTGTCCTTTAACATTGTAGCACAGAACGTTCAACTGTTACCACAGCAACAACATCATCAGTCCTCTTGGTCTTCGTTGACAGTCGGCATTGTTTGTCAGTGGTCCTTTAACGACATTATCATGATTTCATTGGTCTCGTTCTGGTTTAATCCAGATTAGACAAGCTGTCATCTTTAACCAAGCTTTCATCTTTAACCATGCTTTCATTACCTCTACAAAACGCTCCAGAGCCTTCCAGTCTCAAACAGACCATTGTTGGAGTCACACTAATTCAGAAGTTAGTCATTTTACAATTTATTGAAAAGGAAATGGATTTTGACTGTTTATTAAGGCTGGTTTTATAGAACTGTTTAATGTTGAAGGCTGGAACTTGACGTGTAGACTGTTTTCCCTCAACTAGATGACATGGTGATTTACCATGAGGATCTGTGATGTTTCAACCGAATGGTTGGATGTTCCAAAATAATGGTTGGATTTTCCAACCAGATGTCTGTGACAAGTTGCAATAACAATTGCATACCTCGATAGATAAAGATCAGGACTGACTCTTCATCTTGGTTCATTGCTTTCTTCACAAGCTATTTTTCATGTTATCTTGAAATCTATCAAAATGTTGCTCAGTCAGTGGCAATGATGTAACCTAATGTTACCTCTGAAGTGTCAGGATGAGGAGGATCCATCTAGTAGTTTGTCATGCACTGGCCAGCTAGGCTATTTGATTTGAAATTGAGATGTTTTACTTCAAAGGAAGAAAAACAAAATGGCCTGGACTAAATTATTCAGAATTCAAATATTTTGGTTAGAGGCAAGCGATTTTTGTTTAGTGTATGTCACCTGTGGTAAATTGCAGGTGCCTAGAGGGGGAAAATAGCCATTCAACCTGAAAATAGAAAATGGAACATTCTGCTCCATTCATTGCACTCCATTGTTAAGTGCAAGGGTGCCAATATATTTGACCGCAACTGTATAACCTGTTTCACTGGCCTGGTCTCTATTGACTTGTAAACTATGTCAATATTGTGTCTGATTTGGGAGATATGAGGAGAGAGAGCTGTAGTTGATCTAGGTCTGGAGAAGGGAAGCGAGAGAGAGAGAGAGAGAGAGAGAGAGAGAGAGGAGGGTGGTGCTCTGCTCTCATGCTTATGTAACTGCTTGGTGAAACCAGAGATCTCTCTGTTTGTCTCTATCCTTCGCTCTCTTCTTATCTCTTCTTCTATCTCTCTCTCATTCGCTCTCTCAACCTCTCCCTCTCGCTCTACCTCTCCCTCTCTCTCTACCTCTCCCACTCTCTTGTGCTCTTTCTCTTGCTCTCTCTCTTTCCTTATGTCTCCCTCTTTCTACTTCCTTCCTTCTCTCCTTCTCTCCTCTCTCTCCTCTCTCTCTCTCTCTCTCCTCTCTCTCTCTCTCTCTCCTCTCTCTCTCTCTCTCTCCTCTCTCTCTCGCTCTCTCTCTCTCCTTCTCTCTCTCTCTCTCTCTCTCTCTCCGTCTCTCTCTCTCCTCTCTCTCCTTCTCTCTCTCTGTCTCTCTCCTTCTCTCTCTCTCTCGCTCTCTCTCTCTCTCTCTCTCTCTCTCTCTCTCTCTCTCCTTCTCCCTCTCTCCTTTTCCCTCTCTCTCTCTCTCTCAGCCTTGTGTTCCCAGTAACTCATCCTCTGGCCCAGGTAACCTTTGATCTAGTTTATGTCTCTCCTCTCCTTATTCCCTCCGTCTGTCTCTCCTCTCCTTATTCCCTCCGTCTGTCTCTCCTCTCCTTATTCCCTCCGTCTGTCTCTCCTCTCCTTATTCCCTCCGTCTGTCTCTCCTCTCCTTATTCCCTCCGTCTGTCTCTCCTCTCTTTATTCCCTCCGTCTGTCTCTCCTCTCTTTATTCCCTCCGTCTGTCTCTCCTCTCCTTATTCCCTCCGTCTGTCTCTCCTCTCTTTATTCCCTCCGTCTGTCTCTCCTCTCCTTATTCCCTCCGTCTGTCTCTCCTCTCTTTATTTCCCTCCGTCTGTCTCTCCTCTCTTTATTCCCTCCGTCTGTCTCTCCTCTCCTTATTCCCTCCGTCTGTCTCTCCTCTCTTTATTCCCTCCGTCTGTCTCTCCTCTCTTTATTCCCTCCGTCTGTCTCTCCTCTCCTTATTCCCTCCGTCTGTCTCTCCTCTCTTTATTCCCTCCGTCTGTCTCTCCTCTCCTTATTCCCTCCGTCTGTCTCTCCTCTCCTTATTCCCTCCGTCTGTCTCTCCTCTCCTTATTTCCTCCGTCTGTCTCTCCTCTCCTTATTCCCTCCGTCTGTCTCTCCTCTCCTTATTCCCTCCGTCTGTCTCTCCTCTCTTTATTCCCTCCGTCTGTCTCTCCTCTCCTTATTCCCTCCGTCTGTCTCTCCTCTCCTTATTCCCTCCGTCTGTCTCTCCTCTCTTTATTCCCTCCGTCTGTCTCTCCTCTCTTTATTCCCTCCGTCTGTCTCTCCTCTCCTTATTCCCTCCGTCTGTCTCTCCTCTCCTTATTCCCTCCGTCTGTCTCTCCTCTCCTTATTCCCTCCGTCTGTCTCTCCTCTCCTTATTCCCTCCGTCTGTCTCGCCTCTCCTTATTCCCTCCGTCTGTCTCTCCTCTCCTTATTCCCTCCGTCTGTCTCTCCTCTCCTTATTCCCTCCGTCTGTCTCTCCTCTCCTTATTCCCTCCGTCTGTCTCTCCTCTCTTTATTCCCTCCGTCTGTCTCTCCTCTCTTTATTCCCTCCGTCTGTCTCTCCTCTCCTTATTCCCTCCGTCTGTCTCTCCTCTCTTTATTCCCTCCGTCTGTCTCTCCTCTCTTTATTGCCTCCGTCTGTCTCTCCTCTCCTTATTCCCTCCGTCTGTCTCTCCTCTCCTTATTCCCTCCGTCTGTCTCTCCTCTCTTTATTCCCTCCGTCTGTCTCTCCTCTCTTTATTCCCTCCGTCTGTCTCTCCTCTCTTTAGTTTTGTTTCTCTTTAGTCTTTGTTTTCCTACTGTATGTCGAACACAGTTACTGTACCACTATCTGACTGTAGTAACAACAAACACATGCAATAGGTTAGGGTTATGCATCTAAGTAAGAGATTGAGGGCCTGTTTCCTGGACACAGGTTCATCATGTCCAAGACTAGGTTTAATCTGTGTCAGGGAAACCGGGCCTGAGACTTTTGCAGATGTTACCATTCATATAATTTATATTCATCCAGTTTATCAATGCGGTTCCATTCATATAGCTCTCATGTGTTTTTATTAAGACTTCATCATGACTGATTGTTTCATCCATGCCTGGAAGTATGACACAGAAATGGCCTCGTATTCATATTATATAGTTTGTGAAATGGAGGCAACTGCTATTGAAAATGTAAATGCCTTAGAGCAGGGGTGTCAAACTCATTCCAGGGAGGGCCTAGTGTCTGTGGGTTCTAGTTTTTTCCTTTCAATTAAGACCTAGACAACCAGGTGTGGGGAGTTCCTTACTAATTAGTGACCTTAATTCATCAATCAAGGACAAGGGAGGAGCGAAAACCGGCAGACACTCGGCCCTCTGTGGAATGAGTTTGGCACCTGTGGTCTGACTGGTAATGTACATTGTAAAGGTCAAGGCATAGGCTATCTCAGTGAAGAGAACCGAGAATCTAATCACTAATCAGGTTTGTCAGGATAATTATTGAAATCTTGTTTCCTGCCATCTATATAGGACAGTACTGTACTGTAATTGCAGCTGAACCCTGAGGGAGGGTGTGTGTGTTTGTGTGAGCAGGAAGTGCAGTGTATGGGGTTAGTGGAGGACACAGACTGCTGGGAGTGCACAAATGGTAAAGGTGCCTTGGGTCGTGGCTGTGCTGCCTCACAGGCTGATGTTTATGCAACTCCGCCCATTCTTTCCCATCAGCCAATCAAATTCAAGTTGCAGACAGAGGGACAGCAAGAACCATTTTTAAATATTTCATGCTGTGGTGCCTAACTGATGCAGCTGAAAAAAGGTAAGCACATTGCATCCAAAAACACTGAAATATCTACAAAGACTATTTCCAATGTATACAGACTGATATAGATTAGCTAGCAGCTTTGCTGGTTAGTTATTTTTTTCAAATGATCTAAAATAGTCAACCATATGCAACTAGCATATCCTGGCTATTTGTCTACATCAGTGGTAACCAAGCTTTTTTGAGTTGAGATCACTTTCTGAGTCAAATGAAAGCCGATATCTACCGATCAGATTTTTTTTTTTTTACATGACTTAAAAACCATAAGGCTATGCAACATTAACCTATTAGAAACAGTACTGTAGTAATGAGGATTGTGCAGTAAGCTATAGGCCCAAAACATACATTATCACCGCATATTGGCTTTGCTTGAATTGCCCTGCAATGCATTGTTGTTCTTCTCAGACCATTTGTTGTATTACTTGTGAGGCACAGCTGAGTGAGCATACATTTTTATAATTAACTTTTTTTTATTTTACTGTCATGTTTCGGAGGACGCATGACTCGACCTTCGCCTCCCGAGCCCGTTGGGGAGTTGAAGTGATGAGACAAGATCGAAATTGGAGAGAAAAAGGGGGTAAAATACAAAAAAAAATACAAAATAAAATAAAGAAGTACCTTGTTATGACCAGAGAAAGTGAAATATTCCTCAATATTACAAAAGACAGAAGCCGCTAATAATAACAACGCAAGCCTATAGATACACTTTCCTACTCATTCATTGCAGCTGCAGTGCTTGTTGTAGCGTGAGTGGAAGTAGGGAGAACGCACATTTTATGTCTTATAAAAGTGTTGAATACAAAGTGTTGACAATGCTGAGTAAGAACTTACACATTAACTCACTCATAAAAACAGCAGCTCTTTTCTGTATTCGTTGACAGTCTCTCTCTAGTCATGGTTTTACAAGTTTAGAAACAGTATCAACTTTGTTGTAGCTTTCTTTTACGTCTTTACTGCAGACACGGTAATCTGAGCCATCCGATTGGCCAATGGTAGACCTATAGTGCACTTGATTTGCTCCCGCCGGGAAGGCAGAGTTTGAACCATTACATATGTCTGAATTTACAAAATGGGAACATATTGCATGCCCTGCGCACAGGGTAGCTGAATCGGGAGCACCTACCACCAACAGCACGAGAAAAAAATATATAAAATAGGCTTATCGTTGGGTTTTTTAAATACATTTTTGCCGATCGACTAGGAATGCCTTGGAGATCGACCGGATGGTGACCACTGGTTTACATAATGCAGCAAGTACAGTTACAACTGTTACAAACTGCTTAGCTACCTATTTTCTCTGAAGCAATTAGCTAATCGCCAGCTGTAATTTAGCTGGCTTGCATCTAATTAACACAATGCAGGCTCCTCGCAGGCTTGTCAGTCTACTTAGAGGTCTTAAAGGCTGGTGGGTCTCAAAGCTAGCAGTTTCACCCACAGCCTCCGAGGCTGGTCTATGTGCAAGGCTCCTCGCAGGCTGATCAGAGTAAATGGGGATAATGAAGGTTCCTCCAGGGCTGGTCAGTGTAAATAGAGGCCTCGGAGGCTGGTCTATAATAAAGGCTCCTTGCAGGCTGGTCAAGAGACCTTGCAGGCTGGTCAAGAGACCTCGCAGGCTGAGTAAATAGTGGCCTTACAAGCTGGTCTATACATTAATTATTTTGCTAAACAATCAGACTACTCATTGCTCAATGTAATAATAAAAAAATACCCTGAAATAGGGACATTTTTAAAACTAGTTTTGTGATTTTTATATTTGTCAAACCCTTATGTTAAGCTCTATTTATGCAGTGTGCAGATGCATAAATTGCAGCACTGAAAATTGTATTAAGACTTGGATAGTTTATAATTTCATGTGGGTCTTTCCTTTTATATTTAATTGAAGTGTGGTGTTTCAATAATACTTCCTTTGTATAAAGGTAAAGGAGAAGAAGAGGTCTACAAGCAAAGGGTTCTTCAGAGGTTCTGGTGTGGAGCTTCAAGGTTTTATTATCTGTATTGCCTTAGTGTTTATGTTTGTCAGTTATGTTGTATTTAAGAGTTTATTTCCAAAACGCTATATCCACTAATTTTTCAAATTTCTGTTTTGTCATCAGAAATGATTGCCTTCATGTGTGTGTAAAATATGACTGTTCTCAGATGTTTAATTCATAGATTTTAGATGTGTATGATTTTTTGTTTGTTTTGCAATGGAATGGAATGTCCGTATCCTGTATATTTGACGGTGATATGTGGTTGTCTCACTTAGCTATTTTAAGATGAATGCACTTTACTGTATGTCGCTCTGGATTAGAGCATCTGCTAAATGACTCAAATGTAAAATGTCATGTTTTACATACAGATCTCATATTATTGTATTGAAGCATTTTTTAAATATTTATGTCACAAATGTATAATTTGTACAGTTCTTTAAAAAAAAAAAAAAATTGTCACATTTGACTGTGTAAAACCTAGCAGTACTACAATCTTGTCCCTGACATCTTTCGAGAGCTCTTTGGTCTTGGCCATGGTGGAGAGTTTGGAATCTGATTGATTGATTGCTTCTGTGGACAGGTGTCTTTTATACAGGTAACAAGCTGAGATTAGGAGCACTCCCTTTAAGAGTGTGCTCCTAATCTCAGCTCGTTACCTGTATAAAAGACACCTGGGAGCCAGAAATCTTTCTGATTGAGAGGGGGTCAAGTACTTATTTCCCTCATTAAAATGCAAATCAATTTATAACATTTTTGACATGCGTTTTTCTGGATTTTTTTGTTGTTATTCTGTCTCTCACTGTTCAAATAAACCTACCATTAAAATTATAGACTGATCATTTCTTTGTCAGTGGGCAAACGTACAAAATCAGCAGGGGATCAAATACTTTTTTCCCTCACTGTGTATATATATATATATATATATCAGTGCCTTGCAAAAGTATTCATCCCCCTTGGCGTTTTTCCTATTTTGTTGCATTACAACCTGTAATTTAAATGGATTTTTATTTTGGATTTCATGTAATGGACATACACAAAATAGTCCAAATTGGTGAAGTGAAATGAAAAAAATAACTTGTTTCAAAAAAAAAAAAAAAAAAATAACATAAAAGTGGTGCGTGCATAGGTATTCACCCCCTTTGCTATTAAGCCCCTAAATAAGGTCTGGTGCAACCAATTACCTTCAGAAGTCACATAATTAGTTAAATAAAGTCAAATTGTGTGCAATCTAAGTGTCACATGATCTGTCACATGATCTCAGTGTATATATACACCTGTTCTGAAAGGCCCCAGAGTCTGCATCACCACTAAGCAAGGGGCACCACCAAGCAAGCGGCACCATGAAGAGAAAGGAGCTCTCCAAACAGCCCCATTAAATCCATTATTAAAAAATGGAAAGAATATGGCACCACAACAAACCTGCCAAGAGAGGGCCACCCACCAAAACTCACGGACCAGGCAAGGAGGGCATTAATCAGAGAGGCAACAAAGAGACCAAAGATAACCCTGAAGGAGCTGCAAAGCTCAACAGCGGAGATTGAAGTATCTGTCCATAGGACCACTTTAAGCCGTACACTCCACAGAGCTGGGCTTTATGGAAGAGTGGCCAGAAAAAAGCCATTGCTTAAAGAAAAAATAAGCAAACACGCTTGGTGTTCGCCAAAAGCCATGTGGGAGACTCCCCAAACATATGGAAGAAGGTACTCTGGTCAGGTGAGACTAAAATTGAGCTTTTTGGCCATCAAGGAAAACGCTATGTCTGGCGCAAACCCAACACCTCTCATCACCCTGAGAACACCATCCCCACAGTGAAGCATGGTGGTGGCAGCATAATGCTGTGGAGATGTTTTTCATCGGCAGGGACTGGGAAACTGGTCATAATTGTAGCAGTGATGGATGGACAATTTTACATGCACCACACAAAAAACTACAATAAAAACTAAAACATATAAACATAATCAGTTATAAACATATACATTTAATTTCAACATATACATTTAACGTATAAATCTCCCTTGTCCTTCAACCGAAGCCAGATGTTGCTGCATGAATTCTTCTCTGTCCTCACTATGGACACAGTTCCTTGTACCTCAATGTTTCCAGCCAGAACTTCTTCATCCTGTACATTTCTCTGTCAAATGAAAATGATGAAATCTGTGCTACCATTAAGGTAGACCAGCCTGCAAGGAGCCTTCATTATAGATCAGCCTCCGAGGCCCCTATTTACACTGACCAGCCTGCAAGGAGCCTTCATTATAGACCAGCCTCCGAGGCCCCTATTTACACTGACCAGCCTGCAAGGAGCCTTCATTATAGACCAGCCTCCGAGGCCCCTATTTACACTGACCAGCCTGCAAGGAGCCTTCATTATAGACCAGCCTCCGAGGCCCCTATTTACACTGACCAGCCTGCAAGGAGCCTTCATTATAGACCAGCCTCCGTGGCCCCTATTTACACTGACCAGCCTGCAAGGAGCCTTCATTATAGACCAGCCTCCGAGGCTCCTATTTACCCTGACCAGCCTGCAAGAAGCCTTTATTATAGATCAGCCTCCGAGTCCCCTATTTACACTGACCAGCCTGCAAGGAGCCTTCATTATAGACCAGCCTCCAAGGCCCCTATTTAGCCTGACCAGCCTGCAAGGAGCCTTCATTATAGACCAGCCTCCGAGGCCCCTATTTACACTGACCAGCCTGCAAGGAGCCTTCATTATTCCTATTTACACTGATCAGCCTCTGAGGAGCCTTGCACATAGACCAGCCTTGGAGGCTGTGGGTGAAACTGCTAGCTTTGAGGCCCACCAGCCTTTAAGACCTCTTAAGTAGACTGACAAGCCTGGGAGGAGTCTGCATTGTGTTAATTAGATGCAAAAATATATTTATCTAACCAGCCAGCTAAGTTACAGCTTGCGATTTAGCTAATTGCTTCAGAGAAAATGGGTAGCTAAGCTGCTTGCAACAAACTGTAGCTGTACTTGCTACATTATGTAGTTAGATGAAATAACATTAGCCAAGTAGCCAGCCATATGCAGCAAGCTAGCTACAGTATCTAGCAAGCTACAGTATGTTAGCTCATTTGAAAAGATAACTAACCAGCAAAGTAGCTAGCTAATCTATATCAGTCTATATACATTGGAAATAGTCTTTGAAAATACAGGTAGTCTTGATATTTCAGTGTTTTGGGATGCTTAAGTTTTTTCAGCTGCATCAGTTAGGCACCACTGCACAAACGATTTAAAAATGGTTCTTGCTGTCCCTCCGTCTGCCATTTGAATTTGATTGGCCGATGGGAAAGAATGGGCGGAGTTGCATAATCATCAGCCTGTGAGGCAGCACAGCCACGACCCAAGGAACCTTTACCATTTGTGCGCTGGGATTGGACAGTTGTCCAGGGCTGCCACACACACACACACAGACACACACTCAGTCCCTCCAGGACCACTGAGGAACGAAGACAGCTGAGACACACACATACACACACACACACACACACACACACACACACAGACACACACACAGCTGGCTCTGTGAGAGTGATGCTCTGAGGCCCAGCTGGTCCTACAAGTGGACCTCTACAGGCTGCCCTTTGGAGAACGATACAAATGGAGGGAGGGAGGGGGAAGGGAGGGGGACGGAGGGTGGGGGGTGGGTGGGAGGGAGGGGAAGGGAGGGGGGACGGAGGGAGGGTGGGGGTGGGAGGGAGGGGAAGGGAGGGGGGACGGAGGGAGGGAGGAGGGAGGGAGGAAGGGAAGGGAAGGGAAGGGAAGGGAAGGGAAGGGAAGGAGGAGGGAGGGAGTTGGTGTCAGGAAAAACAGATGGTCCAACAGTCAACAACGATGGCGTCGGAGGGGATGGCTGCCGTTTTATGGACTCTTAATCAACCGTGCTATTTTGTGTGTTTTTTCGCATTTTTTAAAACTTATTTTGAACATAATGTTGCTACTACCGTCTCTTATGACTGAAAATAGCTTCTGGACATCAGTACAGCGATTACTCACCTTGAACTGGACAAATAATTTTTCTTTAATGAGTCGGATGAGAGGGATTTGCTCCAGACACCCGACAGGGCCCTCATCCCCATCATTCGCAGTAGAAAGAAAAATAGATATCGCGGAAGGAGATCGGGGTGCTTGGTAAGGAGCCGGTGACGAGTGGCTAATCTGCCTTCGAAACTATTGGCCAATTTACAATCTCTTGATAATAAAGTGGACGAACTACAGGCACGAATATCCTACCAACGGGACATTCAAAACTGTAATATCTTATGTTTCACAGAGTCGTGGCTGAACGAAGACATGAATAACATACAGCTGGCGGGTTATACACTGTATTGGCAGGATAGAACAGCAGCCTCTGGTAAGACAAGGGGTGGCAGTCTATGTATATTTGTAAACAACAGCTGGTGCACGATATCTAAGGAAGTCTTGAGGTTTTGCTTGCCTGAGGTAGAGTATCTCATGATAAGCTGTAGACCACACTATCTACCAAGAGAGTTTTCATCTATATTCTTCGTAGCTGTCTATTTACCAACACAAACCGATGCTGGCACTGAGACTGCACTCAATGAACTGTATACTGCCATAAGCAAACAGGAAAGCGCTCATCCAGTGGCGGCGCTCCTAGTGGCCGGGGACTTTAATGCAGGGAAACTTACATCCGTTTTACCTCATTACTACCAGCATGTTAAATGTGCAAACAGAGGGAAGAAAACTTTAGACCACCTTTACTCCACACACAGAGACGCGTACAAAGCTCTCCCTCGCCCTCCATTTGGCAAATCTGACCATAATTATATCCTCCTGATTCCTGCTTACAAGCAAAAACTAAAGCAGAAAGCACCAGTGACTCGGTCAATGAGAAAGTGGTCAGATGAGGCAGATGCTAAGCTATAGGACTGTTTTGCTAGCACAGACTGGAATATGTTCCGGGATTCTTCCGATGGCACTGAGGAGTACACCACATCAGTCGCTGGCTTCATCAATAAGTGTATCGATGACGTCGTCCCCACAGTGACTGTACGTAAATTCCCCAAACAGAAGCCATGGGCAACATCCGCACTGAGCTAAAGGGAAGAGCCGCCGCTTTCAAGGAGCGGGACTCTAACCCGGAAGCTTATAAGAAATCCCGCTATGCCCTCCGACGAACCATCAAACAGGCAAAGCGTCAATACAGGACTAAGATCGAATCATACTACACCGGCTCCAATGCTTGTCGGATGTGGCAGGGCTTGAAAACTATTACAGACTACAAAGGGAAGCACAACCGCAAGCTGCCCAGTGACACGAGCCTACCAGACGAGCTAAATGACGTGCACTCCGAGCATGCGCTGACCAACGGGCAAGTGTCTTCACTGACATTTTCAACTTCTCCCTGTCTGAGTTTGTAATACCAACATGTTTCAAGCAGACCACCATAGTCCCTTTGCCCAAGAACACTAAGGTAACCTGCCTAAATGACTACCGACCCGTAGCACTCACGTCTGTAGCCATGAAGTGCTTTGAATGGCTGGTCATGGCTCACATCAACACCATTATCCCAGAAACCCTAGACCCACTCCAATTTGCATACCGCCCCAACAGATCCACAGATGATGCAATCTCTATTGCGCTCCACACTGCCCTTTCACACCTGGACAAAAGGAACACCTATGTGAGAATGCTATTCATTGACTACAGCTCAGCGTTCAACACCATAGTGCCCTCAAAGCTCATCACTAAGCTAAGGATCCAGGGACTAAACACCTCCCTCTGCAACTGGATCCTGGACGGGCCGTCCCCAGGTGGTAAGGGTAGGTAACAACACATCCGCCACGCTGATCCTCAACACGGGGTCCCCTCAGGGGTGCGTGCTCAGTCCCCTCCTGTACTCCCTGCTCACTCATGACTGCATGGCCAGGCACGACTCCAACACCATCATTAAGTTTGCCGATGACACAACAGTGGTAGGCCTGATCACCGACAATGACGAGACAGCCTATAGGGAGGAGGTCGGAGACCTGGCCGTGTGGTGCCAGGACAACAACCTCTCCCTCAACGTGATCAAGACAAAGGAGATGATTGTGGACTACAGGAATAAGAAGAGGACCGACACGCCCCCATTCTCATTGACGGGGCTGTAGTGGAGCAGGTTGAGAGCTTCAAGTTCCTTGGTGTCCACATCACCAACAAACTAACATGGTCCAAAACCTGTTCCCCCAAAGGAGACTGAAAAGATTTGGCATGGGTCCTCAGATCCTCAAAAGGTTATTCAGCTGCACCATCGAGAGCATCGTGACTGGTTACATCACTGCCTGGTATGGCAACTGCTCGGCCTCCGACCGCAAGGCACTACAGAGGGTAGTGCGTACGGCCCAGTACATCACTGGGGCCAAGCTTCCTACCATCCAGGACCTCTATACCAGGCGGTGTCAGAGAAAGGCCCTAAAAATAGTCAAAGACACCAGCCACCCTAGTCATAGACTGTTCTCTCTGCTACCGCACGGCAAGCGGTACCGGAGCGCCAAGTCTAGGTCCAAGAGGCTTCTAAACAGCTTCTACTCCCAAGCCATAAGACTCCTGAACATCTAATCAAATGGCTACCCAGACTATTTGCATTGCCCCCCTTATTTTACGCTGCTGCTACTCTCTGTTTATTATCCATGCAAAGTCACTTTAATAACTCTACCTACATGTACATTGCCGTTCCAAAGTTTGGGGTCACTTAGAAATGTCCTTGTTTTCGAAAGAAAATAAAAACACCAGTCTCAACGTCAACAATGAAGAGGTGACTCCGGGATGCTGACCTTCTAGGCAGAGTTGCAAAGAAAAAGCCATATCTCAGACTGCCCATCTTAATATTTTATTTTTATTGGCCAGTCTGAGATATGGCTTTTTTTTTGCAACTCTGCCTAGAAGTTCAGCATCCCGGAGACGCCTCTTCACTGTTGACGTTGAGACTGGTGTTTTGCGGGTACTATTTAATGAAGCTGCCAGTTGAGGACCTGTGAGGCGCCTGTTTCTCAAACTAGACACTCTAATGTATTTGTCCTCTTGCTCAGTTGTGCACCGGAGCCTCCCACTCCTCTTTCTATTCTGGTTAGAGACAGTTTGCGCTGTTCTGTGAAGGGAGTAGTGCACAGCGTTGTACGAGATTTTCAGTTTCTTGGCAATTTCTCGCATAGAATAGCCTTCATTTTTCAGAACAAGAATAGACTGACGAGTTTCAGAAGAAAGTTATTTGTTTCTGGCCATTTTGAGCCTGTAATCGAACCCACAATTGCTGATGCTCCAGATACTCAACTAGTCTCAAGAAGGCCAGTTTTATTGCTTCTTTAATCAGCACAACAGTTCTCAGCTGTGCTAACATAATTGCAAAAGGGTTTTCTAGTGATCAATTAGCCTTTTAAAATGATAAACTTGGATTAGCAAACACAACGTGCTATTGGAACACAGGACTGATGGTTGCTGATAATGGGCCTCTGTACGCCAATGTAGATATTCCATTAAAAATCCAGCTACAATAGCCATTTACAACATTAACAATGTCTATATTTCTGATAAATTTGATGTTATTTTAATGGACAAAAAAAATGCTTTTCTTTTGAAAACAAGGACATTTCTAAGTGACCCCAAACTTTTGAACGGTAGTGTACATATTACTTCAATTACCTCGACTAACCGGTGCCCCCGCACATTGACTTGGTACCGGTACCCCCTGTATATAGCCTCGCTATTGTTATTTTTACTGCTACTCTTTAATTATTTGTTACTTTTATTTCGTATTATTTTATATTGTATTTTTTAGTGATATTTTTTTGGTATTCTTTCTTAAAACTGCATTGTTGGTTAAGTGCTTGTAAGTAAGCATTTCACTGTAAGGTCTACACCAGTTGTATTCGGCGCATGTGACAAATACAATTTGATTTGATTTGATTTGATCCTTTGTAGTGACTCTAGTTGGTGTTCCAGTATTACACACTGTGTTACAGCTGTGTCTCAGTCAGAGGGAGAGCGGACTGAGGTGGCCAGGTGGCCCTGAGACATAGCATGTTTATTATTAGGGAAAAACTTCTTAACGAGCGTTTAGCAGCATGATGCTTAATCTGTCAACTTCTTGGATGGAGAGTGTGCCTTAGTGAAGGGCTAGGGTTGGTATTGTTTGTGTGTGTTAGGGTTGGGTGGTATCCACATTTTCATATCATCATACCGTCCTTCTCTCATCTCGGGATGTACAGTATTACCGTCTTAGGACACAAAGGGGCGCTAAAGACGCAAAGAAAAAGGCCATTGGGCCTTTATTTCAATAATGCTAACAACATTAGCACAAACTAATAGGGAATGTCAATAGAGGCTGCTAGCTAAATATGCTAACAAGCGCAAATGAAAAGAAAGACAGGCAATCCAGTTCATAAAGTTATAGAAGTATAGGTAGTAGTTACCGAATGTCATTTTTGGTGAGTTTGGACATTTACAAGCAAATGTGAACGAGATAAATTGTGCAAATGAACAGAGTTTTGACACGTGCTTGTCTAAAGGAAGAACGGTACTGGCTCTGGAGCAGCATGTGTACACGCTGTGTCTGTGTGGAGTCTGGAGTCGCTAGGGCAACGGGCCTGCCTACATTAATCAGAGAAGATGGGGGAGGAGCAGACGGGCCGAGAACGGAGAGGAGAAACAATTAACGCAAGAAAATCAACATGGCAGCAGTGGCAGCTGTAAAGATAACTCATCCAAAGCGCTTTGACTTCTCAAACACGGCAGAAAGCTAACAGGTGAACAGGTGAAATGAAGAACGCAATCTGCTTTATCTCTTAACATATTGCACAAGTTCACTGCAGGTATTTACTTAAAAAGTAGCTACAAATATACAAATGTATTGAAAAAATTCTAATAAATAGTTATTGGAAAAACCATCCCGGTATAGCGCCCAAGCCGTGTGTGTGTGCGCGCGCGTGCGTCCTGTATGTGTGTGTCCTGTGTGTGAAGGGATAGGGTTAGCATTGAGCTTCTTCATGAAGAGTCCACAGCATGGTTCCACAGCTGTGAGGGGAAAGGACAGATCAAATATTTCCCTCTTTAGGTTCAGCATGAGTTTCTCCACAGTTTCATTATTCCATCTTGTTCTGAAAGCAGCTTTGCCTAGAAGACAAAAAGCTTATGTGATTGGTTAAGTTTAGACTAGTAATGTGTTTGATTAACTTTAGGCAAGTGAGAGGCAGAATGAGGTAATGTGAGGGTGGTGATATTGGAGAAAAGGACAAACTAAATCACTAAAAGGAGCAATATAGAAACACTACTGTAATCCCTCTGATTCAAAATAAATGTGTATATTGTATTAAAAAGGGGGATCGTGGTGGTGGAGGACTTTTAGTTTGGTTGTTTTACTTAGTCAATCCCTGAATAGCTGGGGAAGATTTGCCTCCGTGTTTTCAAAAAATGTTATACATTTTCCTTCTGTTCTGACAGATGTGTGGCTCCTGTCCAAACCTGTTGAGTCTGGTGGAATGTACACGCACCTATACACACGCATGCATGCACACACACATACTCCGAGAGAGATACACACACACACCAGATTACTCCATGGCCTCAAAGGTCTCCTGAGACCAATTTTGGTTTGGCCCAAGCCATGACGCAAACAGAGCCCAGCATCCAGTTGGCAAAGATGGATGGGCCTGGTCTCTCTCTCTCTCTCTCTCTCTCTCTCTCTCTCTCTCTCTCTCTCTCTCTCTCTCTCTCTCTCTCTCTCTCTCTCTCTCTCTCTCTCTCTCTCTCTCTCTCTCTCTCTCTCTCTCTCTCTCTCTCTCTCTCTCTCTCTCTCTCTCTCTCTCTCTTTTCTGTTCGCTGTCAATATGCTGATAACTGCCATCCTAGTGGATGTATTGTTTTGAATTAATTATGTTGGACATCATCATAGAACGTCAGCTAAACTAGTCACTAGTCAAATATGTTGACTATGTTGAGTACTGGCCTGGGGGAAAAACATTTTGTCCTTAGGTTTGGTTAGGTCAGCTTTGACCAGGCCTTCTCACCAGACAGAAGGTTTGGCCTCCTCCTGACTGACCAATCATACATAAGGAACTATGACCTCCTGACCAATCAGAAATGAGCGATAATGACATTCATATCTGGACGAGATTCTAAAAGTTCCAGATGCCTCCAAAAGGTCAACTGTTGAAGACCAGCCTCCGTGTCCCCAGTTAGAGAGTGTGTGTGTTTGTGTGAGTGTGCTTCGGAGGGGGATAACACCCTGGCCTTTCCTCTTGGCTCCATGTAGGGACTGAGGTTTGAGAGATTGACCCTGGTTCACTGAATCTCTCTCCCAATACACCAGTGCTATTCAAAGTCAAGGTTGCAACCCCTAGTGGGAGTTAGAAAGATAATTAGAAAAATATATCTTTATTGAGTAAATACATGTATTTATTGGTTCTCTTCATTTTGATAAGAGAGATGAAAATGTAATGAATTGAAGGTTATTTGTTGATGTTAAATAAAAATGTACAGATTTTAAGGTTGGTTGTTTCATTCGATTTGGGGTGGGATGGGAAAAACATGGGATCCCCGCTGAAAAAGTTTTAATACCACTGCAATGCACCCAATACCCAATCATGTAAAATGTACTGGTCTAGAGTCTGGACATAATGTAGTGACTCTCTATCATGACATAACCCATGTCTGGATCAGCTGACTGGATGACCTTAAAGCTTATTATGGATTGTGTCATGACATTATGTAATCTGTTAAATCATTGTTATGATAGTGTTATGCCATGATTATGATAGTGTTATGTCATGATTATGATAGTGCTATGTCATGATTATGATAGTGTTATGTCATGGTTATGATAGTGTTATGTCATGGTTATGATAGTGTTATGTTATGGTTATGATAGTGTTATGTCATGGTTATGATAGTGTTATGTCATTGTTATGATAGTGTTATGTTATGGTTATGATAGTGTTATGTAGCCCTTATGACAGAGGGTTCAGTATAGAGTATAACCACAGATCCTGATATACAGTACAGTAGGAATGGTGTATTTCCACTAAGGATTTACCCCAGTGTTTTACCAAAAAGGCTCAGCCTTTTGTGCTTCCACCTCCACGGCCCGGTTCCGGTGTGTCACTGGGCCATGGACTCTGGACCTGCTCTCACTTGGTGCCAAGAGAGGCCATTGGTACTTTTCAGCTGGCATTTACAGAACAATGGCTAACTGTGAACATGGGTTAACACCTTCCACGGTTAACACCTTCCACGGTTAACACCTTCTCACAAAGCAAATGTGTTGATGATGGAGAGGTTGTTGATTCTGCTCTTCAGAAGTCCCCGGTGTCAGCCCTAGCTATGGAAACACACTATAGCTACATTAACATTATCACTGGTGCTGTAATGAACAAACCCAAAGTGAGTCTGCTCTTGGGATCCTCCTATGAAGACACTGCTCTGGATGGATGTGGGGGTGTAGTTGATCAGTGTCATATCATTGCTCCTCTTTAGCTCAGTTAGTAGAGCATGGCGCTTGCCATGGATTCGATTCCCAGGACCACCCATACGTAAAAATTTATGTACGCATGACTAAGTCGCTTTGGATAAAAGGTGTCTGCTAAAATGGTATATATTATATTGTTAGAGCCAAGCTGGCTTTGCTTTGTGTCTGCTAAGCATACGTCTTCGATTTTGTCTCCTTATCTCCATCACTCCATCCCTCTCTCCTCAACCTTGTGGAGCTCCTCACTTTATAAGCTAATGTTTCGATTCTTTTCAAGTCCCCGACCCATGATTTAAGCAACTTTCATCTGAGACTTGAGAGAGGAGTTGATACATTCTTCCGGGCGCTGCACGGTGGTGACCCACGATGTGTGTTTGCGTTTGGCGTCTATATATTTTTAGTGTTTGTTTTCATGTGATGTTTTATCACCTCTACTTGATCTCCAATCTTTAATCATGGCAACAAAGGTTGTGGAGCTATGGATTGATCCTGATACTTTTAAGCATATTTGCAAGCCCAAATGGACTCGGCTTTGGAAACGCTACAGGCAGAAGGACCCAGTTCTATAGCAGAGAGACTGCTACATTGGAAGTCCAACACGCTGGAAAGCCCAGTGGTGGATTTAATTCCAGACATTCTGAAAGAGAATGACAAGACAACTTTCAAACGCAAGCGAGGGAAACGAGGGGGTATCCGGCGGAGATTATAGCGATGAGGAATAAACTTCCCTTACCGACTACTCTGCTAATCAATGCCCAATCCTTGAGGGGGAAAGCGGACTAGCTGACGGCTAACCTGTGCTACCTGCACGAGTACCGGTACACCTGCGTCCTGGCAATCACCGAGAGCTGGCTGGATGATCGAGTGCCTAACAGTGAAGTGGAGCCGGCTGGTTTCAGTGCAAATCCATTGTGGGAAGAGAGCGCCCTTTCCACGACAGACGTTGAACTGCTGTCGGTGTCCCTACAACCCTTTTTACCTGACTGTTGTTTACATACATTCTAAAGCAAACACTGCCAATGCTTCGGATATAACTTTTTATATATCTAAAAAACAGGACTTTATCTCTCCTGAAGCTCCCAAACTAATAATCAGGGACTTTAACAGTTGCTAAAACAGTACGTTAAAAAAATAATCGCTAGACCTTTGCTATGGAAACTATACCGAATGCATGCTCTGCCACTACCAAACTGCCGCTAGGAGGCTCGCACCATAACGTCGTATATCTACGACCAACCTACCAACCTTGAAAGAGAGACCTGTTAAAACTGTGCAGGGTTGGAACGAGGACAGCGTCACCCGTTTACAAGGTTGTTTTGACTGTACAATGTGGGACATTTTTTACCTCTGCTGTTATAAATGAACTGACAGATGTTTCAAGTTAGATCAACTTTTGTGTGTATTTAGTAGTGCCCACCAAGACCAACAAAATAATCCCTAATAGTAAACCATGGGTATCTAAGAAACTGAAAGTGGTGCTGAATAAGAAAGTTAGTACATGCAGAGGGTAAGATATACAGAGAGAGATTAAAAGACAGATCCAGATAGATAAAGATGGGTACAGACTCATTGCTGAAAAGACTCTCTAGAGCTTCCTGGCAGGGAATTAAAACCATGGCCCCCACAAGGGCAAAGTGCCCCCCACAAGGGCAAAGGGAAATCCAGTGCTGCCCTGGAGGATGGAGAGGGACTTAACATGGCAAATGACTTGAATGTGTTCTTTTCAAAGCTTGAGTTAGATTACCCTCTGTCTGGGGTGCGCCAGGTTAAAGGTCCGCCAGGTTAAAGGTCCGCCAGGTTAAAGGTCCGCCAGGTTAAAGGTCCACCAGGTTAAAGGTCCACTGGAGATGACAGAGAGGTTTGGTGTCTATCAGTCATATGTCATGACAACATTAAAACCATGCAATACCTACTGAAGCTCAGGTCCAGACAACATGTGTGGTCATGTTTTAAAACACTGTGCAGAGCAACTGGCTGCTATTTTATTTTTTATTTTTTAAATCCTCTTTGCATCAGCAACATGCATATATGGTATGGAAAAGCAAATCCCCACATCAACAAACCCATCTGTAATAAATGACTATAGGCTGGTAGCATCAACATCCCTGGTTATGAAGTGCTTTGAGAAGATTGTCAAAAAACTACAACCTGCACTCTACCAAGCAGCATCTTGATCCCCTTCAGTTTATCTATACGGCTGGTAGGGGGGTTGATGATGTCATCCTTACGCTACTGAACCTTATCTACAAACACTCAGAGCAGTGGTCACCAACCTTTTCTGAGTCAAGATGTCACGGGCGCCAATGAAGTACGACCAAAGCGCAGCGTTGGGAGTGAACATGATGATTTTAATGTAGAAACACACGACAAAACAAAACACGATCCGTGACGTCCTCAGTTACACCGACTGAACATAGAACAAAAACCCACAACCCCAAGGTGAACAATGACAGTTTAAATATGGCTCCCAATCAGAGATAACGAGCCGACAGCTGACACTCGTTACCACTGATTGGGAGTCACTCACCCAAACACAGAAACAACCAATAACCACCCAACCAACCCAAACACAACAATACTTAACACACTCTGGCTAAAATACCAAGTCCCGGAACCAGAGCGTGACAGTACCCCCTAAAGGCGCGGACTGCGACCGCGCCTCAAAAACCCCAAATAGGGGAGGGCTGGGTGGGTGTTGCTCCTCGGAGGCGGCTCCGGCTCGGGCTTGACCACCACCCTACATAACTCCCCCGTAATGGCCCCGGTCCAATCCAACCCAGCTGGCTGGATCCAAACTGATGACGCGCACCCCTAGCTTGGCGCGTGAGACAGGGATGGACCGGACCTGGCCGACGATACGCACCCTCGGCTTGGTACGTGGAGCCGAACGGACCTCCTCAGGTTGGACGACTCGCCTCCCTGGCTTGGTGCGAGTAGCAGGAATAGGCTGAACCAGGTTGACGACTCGCCCCCTTAGCCTGGTGCGAGTGGCAGGAACAGTCCGAGTTGGGCCGACGACGCACACCGTAGTCTTGGTGCGTAGAGCAGAGACAGGCCGGGCTGGGCTGGCGACGCACCCCGTAGGCCTGGCGCGGGGCGCAGGAACAGGCCGGGCTGGGCTGGCGAAACGCACCACAGACTTGGTGCGGGGCGCAGGAACAGGCCGAGCTGGGCTGGCGACGCACCCCGTAGGCTTGGTGCGTTGAGCAGGGACAGGCCGGGCTGGGCTGGCGAAACGCACCACAGACTTGGTGCGGGGAGCAGGAACGGGCCGAGTCGGGCTGGCGACGCGCACCGTAGGTTCAATGCGAGGAACAGGAACAGACAGAACCGCACTGGGGACACACACCCCTGGCCCTACACGGGGATCAGGAACGGGCCGGACCGGACTGGAAACACCCCCAGTACCTCTCGCCGTGCCTCCACACTTTCCATCCCCTTCGTAACCAGTGGCCCCCTTAAACTGGCGGCCATATCTGCCAACCTCTTGCACTCCTCCGGGCCGTACACCTTCTGCCCCGACGTCGTGAGCCCCCCTAAAAATTTTCTGGGGTCTCTCCTCTCGGTGGACCAGGCCTCCATAGTCCTCTCCCAACCTTCGCTCTTCTGGCTCCACCACTCGTTATCCAACTGCTGCTTGGTCTCGTTGTGGTGGGTTTTTCTGTCACGGGAGCCAATGAAGTACGACCAAAGCGCAGCGTTGGGAGTGAACATGATGATTTTAATGTAGAAACACACGACAAAACAAAAACACGATCCGTGACGTCCTCAGTTACACCGACTGAACATAGAACAAAAACCCACAACCCCAAGGTGAACAATGACAGTTTAAATATGGCTCCCAATCAGAGATAACGAGCCGACAGCTGACACTCGTTACCACTGATTGGGAGTCACTCACCCAAACACAGAAACAACCAATAACCACCCAACCAACCCAAACACAACAATACTTAACACACTCTGGCTAAAATACCAAGTCCCGGAACCAGAGCGTGACACAAGATCACTTTCTGAGTGTCACGACTTCCTCCGACACTGCCTCCTCTCCTTGTTCGGGCAGGCTTTGGCGTTCGTCGTCACCGGCCTTCTAGCCACTGCCGCTCCTCATCTCATCATTCCATTTGTTTTGTCTTGTTGATTACACACACCTGGTTCATATCCCCTCATCAGTACCTGTATAAGTATTCCCTCTGCCCCCCATGTCTTTGTGTGTGATTGTTTATTGTGGAGGTTACTATAGCTTGGTGGAGCTATATTGTATTGTGTATCGCCGGGATATTCACCTGTGTGCCTTGTTTTCCCCTGTGTGCCGTTTTACCGCACTGGAGCGTTTTACGCATTGCTGCGTACCTCTGTATTGCCGAATAAACCATTTATTCTTTGATTTATCCTCTTGCACCTGTCCAAATCACCCGCCACACTGAGTCAAAATGCAAGCCAAGATCTACCGCTCAGATTTTTTTTAAACATGACTTAAAAAACGTAAGCCTATGCAACATAAACCAATTAAAAACAGTTATGTAGCAATTAGGTTTGTGCAGTAAGCTATAGGCCCAATACATTATTACTGCATATTGGCTATGCTTGAATTGTCCTGCCAATGTTGTGCTTCTCAAACCAGTTTGAAATTATATATTGGTATATGATCACACTGGTAATAGATCATTTATTGTATTACTTGTGAGGCACAGCTAAGTGAGCATAATAATTAGCTTTTTTACTGGACTGATGGCCTGCATCTGACGGTCAGTCTGAGGCGAGGGAGCAGCGGTGAGGCTCTCACCCGACTCACCGTCCCTCCTCTCTCCCTCCCTCCGCTGAGAAAAGGGGACACAGTCTTCCAGCTGACGCTGAAACTCAAGTCACACTGCATTATTTCTGCCTCATGTACCAATTCATGTTGTTACTCCGATGACCAGAGAAAGTGAAATATTCATTGATAATTAAAAAGACACAAGCCACTAATAATAACAACCAATATAGTGTTATTTATATGGGGGATACAATCTTCCCAGCTCTGCAGATTTTGCTGCGAAGAGACAGAATCATTCGATCATTTGTTTTGGTACTGTCCATTTGTAGCTTGTTTTTGGACACAGGTCCAGGAATGGCTGAAGTATTGCAATATTTACCTGGAGCTAACCCTGCAGATAGCACTACTGGGTGATCTGAAAAGTCATAGTCAATCGATCAATAATATAATAATACTTTTAGAAAAAATGTTTATTTTCTATTTACGATCTGTAGAAACAATGAGAATAGAAAGGTTCAGAACTTTTGTAAAACATCACAGTACAGTTGAAAAATATATGGCAAATAGAAATCCAATATGTTGAATGGAGCTGAAGGATGGGACTAATAACAACAACTAATAACAACAAGATAACTAACGGTAAGCATACTGTGTCCATAATAAGTACCGTTTTTTTTGCACTATAAGGCGCACCGGAGTATAAGCCGCATGTCACGATCGTCGATAGATGAAGCGGACCAAGGCGCAGCGTGATAAACGTACATCTTTTATTGAAGTACACCACACGAACAAAACAACAAACGAAACATGAAGTCCTAGGTTAACACAAACCTTTCGGAACAAGATCCCACAATGACTAGTGAAAACAGGCTGCCTAAGTATGGTTCCCAATCAGAGACAACGAGCTACAGCTGCCTCTGATTGGGAACCACCCTGGCCAACATAGATCTAACCGATCTAGAACGAAAACCATAGCAAACAAAACATAGAAAATCCACACCCTGGCTCAACAATTAAGAGTCCCCAGAGCCAGGGCGTGACAGTACCCCCCCCCAAAGGCGCGGACTGCGACCGCGCCAACCAAACACAAGAGGGTAGGGGCCAGGTGGGCATTCCGCCTCGGAGGCGGATCCGGCTCCGGGCGTGACCACCACACTCTCTCTACCCCCCCGTTGCGCCCCTGGTCTGGTCTGGCCCCGCTGGCCGGAGCTGGACTGAACACCGGTGGAGCGGATTGCTCTGGCTCCGGCGTGGAGCAGCTGACCAGTGCCGGACCAGGCACCGGTGGAACAGGCACGGACCGTGCCGGACTGACGACGCGCACCACTAGCTTGGTGCGGGGAGCAGGAACGGGCCGGACCGGGCTGACGACGCGCACCACTGGCTTGGTGCGGGGAGCAGGAACGTGCCGGACCAGGCTGACGACGCGCACCATTGGCTTGGTGCGGGGAGCAGGAACAGGCCGGACCGGGCTGGCGACGCGCACCACTGGCTTGGTGCGGGGAGCAGGAACGGGCCGGACCGGGCTGACGACGCGCACCATTAGCTTGGTGCGGGGAGCAGGAACAGGCCGGACCGGGCTGGCGACGCGCACCACTGGCTTGGTGCGGGGAGCAGGAACGGGCCGGACCGGGCTGACGACGCGCACCATTGGCTTGGTGCGGGGGGCAGGAACAGGCCGGACCGGGCTGGCGACACACACCACTGGCTTGGTGCGGGGAGCAGGCACGGGCCGGACCGGGCTGACGACGCACACCACTGGCTTAGTGCGGGGAGCAGGAACGGGCCGGACCGGGCTGACGACGCGCACCATTGGCTTGGTGCGGGGAGCAGGAACAGGCCGGACCGGGCTGGCGACGCGCACCACAGGCTTAGTGCGGGGAGCAGGAACGGGCCGGACCGGACTGGTGACACACACCACTTTCTTGGTGCGAGGAGCGGGGCTGGGTTTCCTCATAAACCTCCGCTCCCTCTGCTGCCTAACCAGTTCCTCTCGCCGTGCCTCCACACTCTCCTTCTCCCTCTTGACCAATAGCCCCCGTAACCTGGCGGCCTCCTCTGCTAACCGGCTGAACCGCTCTATCGCGGCCTCCTGCTGCCTCGTCGTCCACAGCGTGAGCCCCCCAAAAAAAATTTTTGGGCTTGTCTCTCCCCCGTGAACATGGCCTCCATGCCTCTCGCCAGACTCTCTCTCTTCTCCTCCCAAGTCCATCCTCTCTCCTCTTCACGCTGTTTGATCCAGTCGTGGTGGGATCTTCTGTCACGATCGTCGATAGATGAAGCGGACCAAGGCGCAGCGTGATAAACATACATCTTTTATTGAAGTACACCACACGAACAAAACAACAAACGAAACGTGAAGTCCTAGGTTAACACAAACCTTTCGGAACAAGATCCCACAATGACTAGTGAAAACAGGCTGCCTAAGTATGGTTCCCAATCAGAGACAACGAGCTACAGCTGCCTCTGATTGGGAACCACCCTGGCCAACATAGATCTAACCGATCTAGAACGAAAACCATAGCAAACAAAACATAGAAAATCCACACCCTGGCTCAACAATTAAGAGTCCCCAGAGCCAGGGCGTGACACTGCAGCAGCTAAATTGAATGATATTGAATGATGTGTACATATAGAAGCCGCACTGGACTATAAGCCGCAGGGGTTTTAATGTTTAATTACCATATGTAAGGGTTCGTGCACAGAGGGGATTGTCGGGAAAGAGACAAACTGTCTCGCTCTCGTAATGTCTGTCTGTCTTGCTCTCGTTCTGTCTCTCGTACCACTCTCGGTTCCACTTTTACTTTTGCGCGCTACCTGTCTCACTCTTTTCCGGCCTCCAGCTTTTCCTGCTGGAGCCCGCCGCTTAAAGGTGGGGTGCGCGGACCGGTCATAGAGCCCATAGAGTTAAAGTTGGTGGACTGTAACCTGTAAAATCCATAGATTTAGGAGGTCTTCTAGTGGCCGTTAGCTGTAAAAATCCATAGATTAGCCGCACCATTATATAAGCCGCAGGGTCGAAAAATGGGAAAAAAGGTGCGGCTTATAGTCCGAAAATTACGGTATATAGGTTATAGGTTGAGAGCTTTTGTGAAAGAGCACAGTTAGAAAAATATGGCATATAGAAGCAAACCAGATGGACATCATGAAAATGATCGGAGGAAGTTCAGGAGTAAAAACAAACAAAATATAATTATTGTAGAATTTGACTGTGTCCATAAAATGTATATAGTATGTATAAGCTGGAAGTAGAGGCCTAAGCATTGTTGTTCACTAGTTAAATCCAATTGGGGAAGGGGTGGTTGGGTTGGAAAGTAATATATAATTTTTAAAAGGATATGTGTGTGTGTATGGATGTATGTATATATGTATGTATGTACATATATGTGTGTATATGTATGTGTATATGTGTATGTGTATATGTGTGTATATACATATATATATAAAATATTTAAAAAACTTTTGCTATACTCATTCATTGCAGCTGCAGTGCTGGTTGTAGCGTGAGTGGAAGTAGGGAGAACGCACATTTTATGGCTTATAAAAGTTTTTAACAAAGTGTTTACAATGCTGAATAACAACTTAAACATGAACTTACTCATAAAAACAGCAGCTCTTTGCTGTATTCGTTGAGTCTGTCTTTAGTCATGGTTTTAAAAGTTTTGAAATCTCACAGTATCAACTTTGATGTGCGTTCAAAGCTTCTTTTTACAGTCTATGGCTTGAGGATTTGCTCTCTGGGCCTGCCGGGTATTCAGAGTTCTACCTTCACACACATTGGAACACAAAATGGGAATACAACAGCGCACAAAAAATTTCAATAGGAACGCAAGGCTTTATCATATATTTATTTTTTACAGAAATGTTTGGAGATCAACTAGGAATGCCTTGGAGATCAACTAGGAATGCCTTTGAGATCAACTAGGAATGCCTTGGAGATCGACCTGTTGGTGACAACTGGCTTAGATGGAGCCAGATGCCATGTTAAGGTCTCCTCAACATTTAATACAATCCAGACCTCCACCTTAGCCCAGAGACTGATGTAAAATGTCTCATTAGATGGAGACCTGGTGCTGTGGATCCTCCTGAGTGGCGCAGTGGTCTAAGGCACTGCATCGCAGTGCTAACTGTGCCACTAGAGATCCTGGTTCGAATCCAGGCTCTGTCGCAGCCGGCCGCGACCGGGAGACTCATGGGCGGCGCACAATTGGCCCAGCGTCGTCCAGGGTAGGGGAGGGAATGGCCGGCAGGGATGTAGCTCAGTTGATAGAGCATGGCGTTTGCAACGCCAGGGTTGTGGGTTCGATTCCCACGGGGGGCCAGTATAAAAAAATATGTATTCACTAACTGCTAAATGACTAAAATGTAAATGTAAAATGTTGATTTCCTTAGCAAAAGGACACAGCAGGTCAAGGTGGGACAGTGGATGTCGAACAAGCGCACCACTAGCATGGAATCTCCTCAAGGCTGTGTGATTTCTCTGTTGTTGTACATCTTGTACACCAAAGACTGTAAAAGCTCCTACCCTGGTAGACACCTGATAAAGTTTGCAGATGACACAGCACGGGTCAGTCTACTCCAGGATGAGAAGGAGGAGCACGGGTCAGTCTACTCCAGGATGAGAAGGAGGAGCACGGGTCAGTCTACTCCAGGATGAGAAGGAGGAGCACGGGTCAGTCTACTCCAGGATGAGAAGGAGGAGCACGGGTCAGTCTACTCCAGGATGAGAAGGAGGAGCACGGGTCAGTCTACTCCAGGACGAGAAGGAGGAGCACGTGTCAGTCTACTCCAGGATGAGAAGGAGGAGCACGTGTCAGTCTACTCCAGGATGAGAAGGAGGAGCACGTGTCAGTCTACTCCAGGATGAGAAGGAGGAGCACGGATCAGTCTACTCCAGGATGAGAAGGAGGAGCACGGGTCAGTCTACTCCAGGATGAGAAGGAGGAGCACGTGTCAGTCTACTCCAGGATGAGAAGGAGGAGCACGTGTCAGTCTACTCCAGGAGGAGAAGGAGGAGCACGGGCCAGTCTACTCCAGGATGAGAAGGAGGAGCACGTGTCAGTCTACTCCAGGATGAGAAGGAGGAGCACGGGTCAGTCTTGGAGGACTTTGTGAAGTGATGTAACGACTCTCACTTAGTGCACAACACAAAAAAGATCAAAGAGATGCACATCGAAAAATGTAACACCTTCCCCACTAACTGTTGTTAAGAGACATAGAGGTAGTGGAGGACTATAAATACCTGGGTGTTGTACTTGACCACAAGCTACAATGGGGAAAGTGTACTGAGCAGATTTATAAGAAAGGACAGCAAAGGCTCTACTTTTTAAGGAGACAAAGCTCTTTTAATGTTGATCAAGTTACAAGTCATTCATTGAAAGTGTCTTAACATGTATCATCTGCTGGTATGGAAATGCTAATGTCTTTCAGAGAAATATGTTGAGAAAAATTGCTAGGTGCTAGGGGTCAAGCAGACCAGTCTGGAGGTAATGTATGATATAAGAGCCCTCACAAAAGCCTGCAAGGTACTGATGGATCCAGACATCGTCTTTACCAGGAGTTTACTTCTCCCCTACTGGAGATTTTACAGGGCACCAGAGGAATAGAGCCAAACGATCCTTTGTCCCAGAAGCAGTAAGGCTCCTGAATGTTTAAAACCACAAGTAGGACCAGCGGGCTGGCCTACAGCTAGTTGACAGAGTATGCTGATGTGTATAGTGTATATAGTGTACTGATGTGTATAGTGTATATTGTCCTGAAGAGAATTTGTTTGGTTCAACATTCGCACATGCAGGTAACTGCCAAAATAAAGGAAACACCAACATAAAGTGTCTTTTGAGGAAGGCCCTCAAAATTGTCAAAGACTCCAGTCACCCTAGTCATAGACTGTTCTCTCTGCTACCGCACGGCAAGCGGTACCGGAGTGCCAAGTCTAGGTCCAAAAGACTTCTCAACAGCTTCTACCCCCAAGCCATAAGACTCCTGAACAGCTAATCATGGCTACCCGGACTATTTGCACTGCCCCCCCACCCCATACTTTTTACGCTGCTGCTACTCTGTTAAGTATTTATGCATAGTCACTTTAACTCTACCCACATGTACATATTACCTCAACTACCTCAACTAGCCGGTGCCCCCGCACATTGACTATGCAACGGTACCCCCCTGTATATATAGCCTCCCTACTGTCACTTTATTCTATTGTATATATAGCCTCCCTACTGTCACTTTATTTTTACTTCTGCTCTTTTTTTCTCAACACTTTTTTGTTGTTGTTTTATTCTTACTTTTTTTGTTTAAAATAAATGCACTGTTGGTTAAGGGCTGTAAGTAAGCATTTCACTGTAATGTCTGCACCTGTTGTATTCGGCGCATGTGACCAATAAAATTTGATTTGATTTGATTTGATTTAATAGGACGTTGGGCCACCACGAGCCAGAACAGCTTCAATGCACCTTGGCGTAGATTCTACAAGTGTCTGGAACTCTAGCCATCTCTTCTTCTAGCCATCGTAGCCAAAATAATGTGCAACTGGGCATTTTTATACATGACCCTAAGCATGATGGGATGTTAATTGCTTAATTAACTCAGGAACCACATCTGTGTGGAAGCACCTGCTTTCAATATACTTTGTATCCCTCATTTATTAAAGTGTTTCCTTTATTTTGGAAGTTACCTATAGTACAGCAATTAAATACTGGAGTTGAGTTGTTGCTGCCACTGTTTTGAGATGGTAGATAGATATTTTGTACACACGCGCACGCACGCACGCACGCACGCACGCACACACACACACACACACACACACACACACACACACACACACACACACACACACACTTTGGTTCAGAGTACAGGGTCAGGTTGTTAGACTGCCTCTGTCTGTTGTGAAAACACAGGTCCTGTATCTGTGTATACACTGTAAACCTCCTCTCTGATCTACTGACACTGTGGAGAGGAGAGCATTCCAACCTACCATCGTCACACAAACACTCCATCCTACCATCTTCACAAACACTCCAACCTACCATCTTCACAAACACTACAGCCTGCCATTGTCACATCTGTATCTGTGTATACACTGTAAACCTCCTCTCTGATCTACTGACACTGTGGAGAGGAGAGCATTCCAACCTACCATCGTCACACAAACACTCAATCCTACCATCTTCACAAACACTCCAACCTACTATCTTCACAAACACTCCAACCTGCCATCTTCACGAACACTACAACCTACCATCTTCACAAACACTACAGCCTGCCATTGTCACGAACACTCCAACCTATCTTCTTCATAAACACTCCAACCTACCATCTTCACACAAACACTCCAAGCTGCCAGCTTCACAAACACTCCAACTTACCATCTTCACAAACACCCCAACCTACCATTTTCACAAACACTACAGCCTGCCATTGTCACACCAACACTACAACCTACCATCTTCACAAACACTACAGCCTGCCATTTTCACAAACACCCCAACCTACCATCTTCACAAACACCCCAACCTACCATTTTCACAAACACTCCAACCTGCCATTATCACGAACACTCCATCCTACCATCTTCACACAAACGCTCCAAGCTGCCATTTTCACGAACACTTCAACCTACCATCTTCACAAATACTCCAACCTACCATCTTCACAAACACTCCATCCTACCATCTTCACAAATACTCCAACTTACCATCTTCACAAACACTTCAACCTACCATCTTCACAAACACTCCAACCTACCATCTTCACAAACACTCCATCCTACCATCTTCACAAATACTCCAACTTACCATCTTCACAAACAGTCCAACCTGCCATTTTCACGAACACTCCAAGCTGCCATCTTCACGAACACTCCATCCTACCACCTTCACAAACACTCCAACCTACCATCTTCACACAAACACTCCAAGCTGCCATCTTCACGAACACGCCAACCTATCATCTTCACAAACACTCCAACCTGCCATCGTCACACAAACACTCCATCCTACCATCTTCACAAACACTCCAACCTACCATCTTCACAAACACTCCAACCTGCCATCTTCACAAACACTCCAACCTACCATCTTCACAAACACTACAGCCAGCCATTGTCACTCCAACACTCCAACCTGCCTTCGTCACACAAACACTCCAACCTGCCATTTTCACGAACACTCCAACCTATCATTTTCATAAACACTCCAACCTACCATCTTCACAAATACTCCAACTTACCATTTTCACAAACACCATAACTGACCATCTTCACAAACACTACAGCCTGCCATTGTCACATCTGTATCTGTGTATACACTGTAAACCTCCTTTCAGATCTACTGACACTGTGGAGAGGAGAGCATTCCAACCTACCATCATCACACAAACACTCCATCCTACCATCTTCACAAACACTCCAACCTACCATCTTCACAAACACTCCAAGCTGCCATCTTCACGAACACGCCAACCTATCATCTTCACAAACACTCCAACCTGCCATCGTCACACAAACACTCCATCCTACCATCTTCACAAACACTCCAACCTACCATCTTCACAAACACTCCAACCTGCCATTTTCACGAACACTACAACCTACCATCTTCACAAACACTACAGCCTGCCATTGTCACGAACACTCCAACCTATCATCTTCATAAACACTCCAACCTACCATCTTCACACAAACACTCCAAGCTGCCATCTTCACAAACACTCCAACTTACCATCTTCACAAACACCCCAACCTACCATCTTCACAAACACTACAGCCTGCCATTGTCACGAACACTCCAACCTATCTTCTTCACACAAACACTCCAACCTGCCATTTTCACGAACACTCCAACCTACCATCTTCACACAAACACTCCAAGCTGCCATCTTCACGAACACTCCGACCTACCATCTTCACAAACACTCCAACCTACCATCTTCACAAACACTCCATCCTACCATCTTCACAAACACTCCAACCTACCATCTTCACAAATACTCCAACTTACCATCTTCACAAACACTACAGCCTGCCATTGTCACACCAACACTCCAACCTGCCATCGTCGCACAAACACACCAACCTGCCATTTTCACGAACACTCCAACATACCATCTTCACATATACTCCATCCTACCATCTTCACAAACACTCCAACCTACCATCTTCACACAATCACTCCAAGCTGCCATCTTCACGAACACTCCAACCTACCATCTTCACATATACTCCATCCTACCATCTTCACAAACACTCCATCCTACTATCTTCACAAACACTCCAAACTACCATCTTCACAAACACTCCAACCTGCCATCTTCACGAACACTCCAACCTACCATCTTCACAAACACTACAGCCAGCCATTGTCACTCCAACACTCCAACCTGCCATCGTCACACAAACACTCCAACCTGCCATTTTCACGAACACTCCAACCTATCATTTTCATAAACACTCCAACCTACCATCTTCAGACAAACACTCCAAGCTGCCATCTTCACAAATACTCCAACTTACCATTTTCACAAATACCATAACTGACCATCTTCACAAACACTACAGCCTGCCATTGTCACATCTGTATCTGTGTATACACTGTAAACCTCCTCACAGATCTACTGACATTGTGGAGAGGAGAGCATTCCAACCTACCATCGTCACACAAACACTCCATCCTACCATCTTCACAAACACTCCAACCTACCATCTTCACAAACACTCCAACCTGCCATCTTCACGAACAGTACAACCTACCATCTTCACAAACACTACAGCCTGCCATTGTCACGAACACTCCAACCTATCATCTTCATAAACACTCCAACCTACCATCTTCACACAAACACTCCAAGCTGCCATCTTCACAAACACTCCAACTTACCATCTTCACAAACACCCCAACCTACCATCTTCACAAACACTACAGCCTGCCATTGTCACACCAACACTACAACCTACCATCTTCACAAACACTATAGCCTGCCATTGTCACGAACACTCCAACCTATCTTCTTCACACAAACACTCCAACCTGCCATTTTCACGAACACTCCAACCTACCATCTTCACACAAACACTCCAAGCTGCCATCTTCACGAACACTCCGACCTACCATCTTCACAAACACTCCAACCTACCATCTTCACAAACACTCCATCCTTCCATCTTCACAAACACACCAACCTACCATTTTCACAAATACTCCAACTTACCATCTTCACAAACACTACAGCCTGCCATTGTCACACCAACACTCCAACCTGCCATCGTCGCACAAACACTCCAACCTGCCATTTTCACGAACACTCCAACATACCATCTTCACATATACTCCATCCTACCATCTTCACAAACACTCCAACCTACCATCTTCACACAAACACTCCAAGCTGCCATCTTCATGAACACTCCAACCTACCATCTTCACATATACTCCATCCTACCATCTTCACAAACACTCCATCCTACCATCTTCACAAACACTCCAAACTACCATCTTCACAAACACTCCAACCTGCCATCTTCACAAACACCATAACCTACCATTTTCACAAATACTCCAACTTACCATCTTCACAAACACTACAGCCAGCCATTGTCACACCAACACTCCAACCTGCCATCGTCACACCAACACTCCAACCTGCCATCGTCACACAAACACTCCAACCTATCATCTTCACACAAACACTCCAAGCTGCCATCTTCACAAACACCATAACTGACCATCTTCACAAACACTACAGCCAGCCATTGTCACACCAACACTCCAACCTGCCATTGTCACACCAACACTCCAACCTGCCATTATCACGAACACTCCAACCTACCATCTTCACAAATACTCTAAACCTACCATCTTCACAAATACTCTAAACCTACCATCTTCACACAAACACTCCAAGCTGCCATCTTCACGAACACTCCAACCTATCATCTTCACAAACACTCCAGCCTGCCATCGTCACACAAACACTCCAGTGTGTGTAGGTGTGTGAATGCACAGACGAATGCACAGATGGCCACATACCAGCTTCGACTTACTCAGTACATATGCTGGTACTGATGTTGATGTTGGAGATAATTTGTCAAGTAAGGCAGGCATACTATCCATCCATCTAAAGAGGAATGCAATGTATTGTATTACACTCTGAATTTGAGCACAATCCACTCCTGGTTATTGAGTGGTACGTACAGTACTTCCATTTGTGATTTATTTATTTAGTTGAAATATTTAAGCAAAACCAACTGTTTTGGAATCTTGTCTGTTAAGACCAACTGTTCTAGAATGTTGGTCTGAGGAGAACAGAGAACACCACTGGCTATCCATGTGTGATTGATTTAGTTGCAAGAGTGCTATACAACTTCTATGGTAGTATTCTAGAATGTTGTCTGAGGAAACTGTTGGAGAATGTTGTTCTAAGGAGAGCACAATCTATGTAGCGGTAATGGCCTTAGAACTTCTATGGACCTGGTCTAGAATGTTGTTGTGAGAACTGCAGAACACACCAGTCAGTCTATGGAGGTAATGTCCTAGTTATTAAACCTCCACCAGACAACATCATGGCCATCTGTCTGTTATACAGTCTGCTTCATCTAGCCTATGAGACTCAGTCTGTCTTTTTCTCATTATTGATGGTATAATATTAATAGGAAACAGTCTGTCCACTGGTCAGGGGTCAAGCTATTTTCCCAGGATTTGGTGTGTGTGTGTACGTGTGTGTGTGTGTGTGTGTGTGTACAGAGAAAGGGGGAAATCCAGAGCCTGTAGTCATCATGTGTGTTGTGTGTAAACCATTAGATGAGGACAAAATCACTAACAGACACTGGCTTGTTGCCTGAATGGAGGAGAAAAGGAGTGTGTGTGTGTGTGTGTGTGTGTGTGTGTGTGTGTGGAACAGGGGAATGTTCTAGAGGCCAATAACCTCACTAAGCTAACTGCAGGCTATCTAAACTTCACTTTCGCTAGCCCATGGATATTAATAATGTTGTGTTCACTTAGCTAGCCCACAGATATTAGCCTAATGCTGTTGTGTTGGTCTAAGCTAACTGCAGGCTAAACCTCTCAACTTAATTTTAGCCAGCCCATGGTAAGCCTGTACTGTTCTGTGGTGTGTTGCTACAGTGTGCTCGTGTACAATTCGCATTCGCCTAGTCTCTTCCCCACTGCTGCTGTGTCTCAAAACACAAGCCTTAGCATTAGCATTAGCACCCATGAATATAAGCAAAAGAGACTAGCATTTGCCTATCCATCTGCACAGTGCAAGGAATAGTGATCCTCCTCTCTTTATATGTCACCAATGTCTATCTGTACAGAGGAATAGTGGAGTAAGGATGAAACTTGGGCCTTCTCTGTCTGTCTCTGTCCCAATGTCTTTGTATTATCTTAAAAAAAAATATATATATAGTATGTTTATTGGATAGAGGTGAACGGTAGGAGACAGAAAGCTGAATGTAGGCCAGATTTAAACCCATGTTGGAAGCAGTTCATTGTACACGTACGCCAGAGGCAGCGGCTGAGACCACTAGGCCACCCCGGGCCACGTCTTTGTTTTATGTAATGAGTTGTCTTCTGATGTGAAATCCAATAAGGGAAGCAGACAGACAGACAACATAATGCTGTCCTACTGATGTCCATCTAATCATGAGCCATTCACACTAATGTTATAAACAGTATAAGAAACAGAGGGAGGGCTAGACCAGAGATGGTCTTGGGCTACGTCCCAATGGCACCCTATTACCTATATAGTGCACTACTTTTGACCAGAGCCCCTACGGGACCGTGTCAAAATTAATGCACTATATAGGGAATAGGGTGCCAGTGGTCTGTAATGTTGAATCAATGTAACCTACAGTCAATGCAGGTTTAGCCCTCTACTGATAAATATATATACTGAACAAAAATATAATTGCAACATGTAAAGTGTTGGTCCCATGTTTCATGAGCTGAAATAAAAGATCCCAGAAATGTTCCATACGCACAAAACGCTTATTTCAACGCTTATTTCAATCAAATTTGGTGCACAAATTTGTTTACATCCCTCTTAGTGAGCATTGCTCCTTTGTCAAGATAATCCATCCACCTGACAGGTGTGGCATATCAAGAAGCTGATTAAACAGCATGATCATTACACAGGTGCACCTTGTGCTGGGGACAATAAAAGGCCACACTAAAATGTGCAGTTTTGTCACACAATACAATGCCACAGATGTCTCAAGTTTTGAGGGAGCGTGCAATTGGCATGTTGACTGCAGGAATGTCCACCAGAGATGTTGCCAGATAATTTAATGATAATTTCTCGACCATAAGCCGCCTCCAACGTCATATTAGAGAATTTGGCAGTGTGTCCAACCTGCCTCACAACCGCAGACCACGTGTAACCACGCCTGCCCAGGACCTACACATCTGGCTTCTTCACCTGTGGGATCGTCTGAGACCAGCCACCCGGACAGCTGATGAAACTGTGGGTTTGCACAACCAAATAATTTCTGCACAAGCTGTCAGAAACCGTCTCAGGGAAGCTCATCTATGTGCTCGTTGTCCTCACAAGGGTCTTGACCTGACTGCAGTTTGGTGTCGTAACTTCAGTGGGCAAATGCTCACCTTCGATGGCCACTGGCACGCTGGAGAAGTGTGCTCTTCACGGATGAATCCCGGTTTCCACTGTACCGGGCAGATGGCAGACAGTGTGCATGTTGTTGTGTGGGTGTGCGGTTTACTGATGTCAACGTTGTGAACAGAGTAATGTGCTGGTGGTGGTAAGCTGAATTCAGCCATCTTTGTCGCCAATGTCATATCTAGCCTAGCTGTAGAAGAATGCACATCTGCACAGTTTCACATTGTACATCACTCTCTCGTTTAATGACATGTGCCACACATTCTGACAACCCATGTTGTGCACAAAGTGCCCCATGGTCGCGGTGGGGTTATGGTATGGGCAGGCATAAATTACGGACAATGAACACAACTGCATTTTATCGATGTCAATTTGAATGCACACATACCGTGACGAGATCCTGAGGCCCATTGTCGTGCCATTCAACGGCCGCCATCACCTCATGTTTCAGCATGATAATGTACGGCCCCATGCCGCAAGGATCTGTACACAATTCCTGGAAGCTGAAAATGTCCCAGTTCTTGCATGGCCTGCATACTCACCAGATGTCACCCATTAAGCATATTTGGGATACTCTGGATCGACGTGTACGACAGCGTGTTCCAGTTTCCACCAATAGCTAGCAACTTCTCACAGCCATTGAAGAGGAGTGGGACAACATTCTACAGACCACAATCAACAGCCCGATCAACTCTATATGAAGGAGATGTGTCTCGCTGCATGAGGCAAATGGTGGTCACACCAGATACTGACTGGTTTTCTGATCCATGCCCCTAGCTTTTAAAAAAATATATCTGTGACCAACAGATGCATATCTGTATTCCCAGTCATGTGAAATCCATAGATTAGGGAATAATGAATTTATTTAAATTGACTGATTTCCTTATATGAACTGCAACTCAGTAAAATCTTTGTAATTGTTGCATGTTGCGTTTATATTTTTGTTCAGTGTAGATTCCCCTGTAAATCTGTACATTTACCAGTGCGAAGAGGAATGTATAGATGTATAGTCCCCTGTAGCTCAGTTGGTAGAGCATGGCGCTTGCAACGCCAGGGTTGTGGGTTCGTTTCCCACAGGGGGCCAGTATGAAAATGTATGCACACACTAACTGTAAGTCACTCTGGATAAGAGCGTCTGCTAAATTACTAAAATATCAAATGTAAATAGATATCCCAGAAAATGTATAGATTTTCTGATAAATGTATACAGTTGAAGTCGGAAGTTTACATACACTCAGGTAGGAGTCATTAAAACTCGTTTTTCAACCACTCCACAAATTTCCTGTTAACAAACTATAGTTTTGGCAAGTCGGTTAGGACATCTACTTTGTGCATGACACAAGTAATTTTTCCAACAATTGTTTACAGACAGATTATTTCACTTATAATTCACTGTATCACAATTCCAGTGGGTCAGAAGTTTACATACACTAAGTTGACTGTGCCTTTAAACAGCTTGGAAAATTCCAGAAAATTATGTCATGGCTTTAGAAGCTTCTGATAGGCTAATTGACATAATTTGAGTCAATTGGATGTGTACCTGTGGATGTATTTCAAGGCCTACCTTCAAACTCAGTGCTTCTTTGCTTGACATCATGGGAAAATCAAAAGAAATCAGCCAAGACTTCAGAAAAAGAATTGTAGACCTCCAGAAGTCTGGTTTATCCTTGGGAGCAATTTCCAAACGCCTGAAGGTACCACGTTCATCTGTACAAACAATAGTACGGAAGTATAAACACCATGGGACCACGCAGCCGTCATACCGCTAAGGAAGGAGACGCATTCTGTCTCCTAAAGATGAACGTACATTGGTGTGAAAAGTGCAAATCAATCCCAGAACAACAGCAAAGGACCTTGTGAAGATGCTGGAGGAAACATGTACAAAAGTATCTATAGCCACAGTAAAACGAGTGCTATATCGACATAACCTACTCCTGAGTGGCGCAGTGGTCTAAGGCACTGCATCGCAGTGCTAACTGTGCCACTAGAGATCCTGGTTCGAATCCAGGCTCTGTCGCAGCCGGCATCGACCGGGAGACTCATGGGCGGCGCACAATTGGCCCAGCGTCGTCCAGGGTAGGGGAGGGAATGGCCGGCAGGGATGTAGCTCAGTTGTTAGAGCATGGCGTTTGCAACGCCAGGGTTGTGGGTTCGATTCCCACGGGGGGCCAGTATAAAAATAATAATAAAATAAAATAATAATAATGTATTCACTAACTGTAAGTCGCTCTGGATAAGAGCGTCTGCTAAATGACTAAAATGTAAATGTAATAACCTGAAAGGCCGCTCAGCAAGGAAGAAGCCACTGCCATAAAAAAGCCAGACTACGGTTTGCAACTGCACATGGGGACAAAGATTGTACTTTTTGGAGAAATGTCCTCTGGTCTGATGAAACAAAAATAGAACTGTTTGGCCATAATGACCCTCATTATGTTTGGAGGAAAAAGGGGTTGCCTTGCAAGCCGAAGAACACCATCCACACCGTGAAACACGGGGGTGGCAGCATCATCATCAGTCAGGAAGTTAAAGCTTGGTCGCAAATGGGTCTTCCAAATGGACAATGACCCCAAGTATACTTCAAAAGTTGCAAAGGACAACAAAGTCAAGGTATTGGAGTGGCCATCACAAAGCCCTGACCTAAATCCTATAGAAAATGTGTGGGCAGAACTGAAAAAGTGTGTGCGAGCAAGGAGGCCTACAAACCTGACACCAGCTCTGTCAGGAGGAATGTGCCAAAATTCACCCAACTTATTGTGGGAAGCTTGTGGAAGGCTACCCAAAACCTTTGACCCAAGTTAAACAATTTAAAGGCAATGCTACCAAATACTAATTGAGTGTATGTAAACTTCTGACCCACTGGGAATGTGATGAAAGAAATAAAAGCTGAAATAAATAATTATCTCTACTATTATTCTGACATTTCACATTCTTAAAATAAAGTGGTGATCCTAACTGACCTAAGACAGGGAATTTCTACTAGGATTAAATGTCAGGAATTGTGAAAAACTGAGTTTAAATGTATTTGGCTAAGGTGTATGTAAACTTCCAACTTCAACTGTAGATATCCCAGGAAATGTATAGATTTTCTGAGAAACATATAGATATCCCAGGAAATGTATAGATTTTCTGAGAAATGTATAGATATCCCAATTTTGAAAAATTATGATTTTTTCATCATATTGAACCTCGTACAGTATATCACATCCGATTTGTGTTTCCAGACATTTCTAGATGTCTTGTTTTCATGCTGTAAATCCTATGGCATAGAGCAGTCATACTCAAATGGCGGACCGCGGTACGTGTCCGGCACCAGCAAAAGGTCAGTATGGACCGAACAGCACCAAACGATATCGAAGTCAGTAAATTAATTTCAGACATCTTTCAAACATGATCGACCGGGTGCCGTTTCCCAAGCGCAGATTTTATAACGAAAGAAAGAAGGAATTCTGTGAGGAGCTGTTGGTCTTAACAAATCTAGAAGCACACACACGGGGAGAGGATATCCATGAGGCCATCAAAGGGATGCTGACAAAAAGGGGGATAGATCTGAAGTCGGTGGTCTCCATCACCACAGATGGAGCTCCAGCCATGATAGGAAGAGGGAGGGGACTGGTTGCACGTTTGAAAGAGGACCACCCTGACCTGACAGCATATCACTGCATCATCCATCAATCTGTCCTGTGTGTGCCAGTCTGGGAAAATAGTATTCTGAGGTCATGACAACGATGATGAAACGGATCAACTTTTTGAGAGCAACATCAGCCCTACAACAGCGCCTGCTACGAGGCGTTCTGACAGAGGCCAGTTTTGATGACTTACTACTGCACAACAATGTCAGATGTTTCAGTAAAGGCAGCGTTTTGGAACGCTTTTGGGCAATTCAGGAGGAATCAAAGCTTTCTTATCAGAGCAAAAAAGTGACAAGGCAACTCAGTTTTCTGAGTTTTTGGAAGATGAGGAGAAGATGGAAACAGTTGCATTTTTTGACAGACATTACATCACACCTTAATCAACTGAATGTTAAGCTGCAGGGACGGGACAACACAGTGTGTGATATGATAACAGCAGTCCGGGCTTTCCAGAAGGAATTTGAGCTTTTCAAGAATGATCTCCAGGGAGAGCTTGTCCACCTCCCCAATATTCTGGTGCAAACGCGGAAGACAAAGGTCGTCCCAACTATGTTGATTTCATCCAGAAGCTGATGGATAACTTCAAGACTCACTTTGATGACTTCACTGTTGGAAGAGAACTGCTGCTGCTCATCCAGAACCCCTTCTTGGTCACAAATGTGACAAAGTTGTCAGAAGAAGCAAAACAGATCTTCAGATGGGTAGATGGGTAGATGTCCCTCTTAAAGGGAGTGCTCCTAATCTCAGTTTGTTACCTGTATAAAAGACACCTGTCCACAGAAGCAATCAATCAATCAGATTCCAAACTCTCCACCATGGCCAAGACCAAAGAGCTCTCCAAGGATGTCAAGGACAAGATTGTAGACCTACACAAGGCTGGAATGGGCTACAAGACCATCGCCAAGCAGCTTGGTGAGAAGGTGACAACAGTTGGTGCAATTATTTGCAAATGGATCCTCCCTCGGCCTGGGGCTCCATGCAAGATCTCACCTCGTGGAGTTGCAATGATCATGAGAACGGTGAGGAATCAGCCCAGGACTACACGGGAGGATCTTGTCAATGATCTCAAGGCAGCTGGGACCATAGTCACCAAGAAAACTATTGGTAACACACTACGCCGTAAAGGACTGAAATCCTGCAGCGCCCGCAAGGTCCCCCTGCTCAAGAAAGCACATATACAGGGCCGTCTGAAGTTTGCCAATGAAGATCTGAATGATTCAGAGGAGAACTGGGTGAAAGTGTTGTGGTCAGATGAGACCAAAATCGAGCTCTTTGGCATCAACTCAACTCGCCGTGTTAGGAGGAGGAGGAATGCTGCCTATGACCCCAAGAACACCATCCCCACCGTCAAACATGGAGGTGGAAACTTTATGCTTTGGGGGTGTTTTTCTGCTAAGGGGACATGACAACTTCACCGCATCAAAGGGACGATGGACGGGGCCATGTACCGTCAAATCTTGGGTGAGAACCTCCTTCCCTCAGCCAGGGCATTGAAAATGGGTTGTGGATGGGTATTCCAGCATGACAATGACCCAAAACACACGGCCAAGGCAACAAAGGAGTGGCTCAAGAAGAAGCACATTAAGGTCCTGGAGTGGTCTACCCAGTCTCCAGACCTTAATCCCATAGAAAATCTGTGGAGGGAGCTGAAGGTTCGAGTTGCCAAACGTCAGCCTCGAAACCTTAATGACTTGGAGAAGATCTGCAAAGAGCAGTGGGACAAAATCCCTCCTGAGATGTGTGCAAACCTGGTGGCCAACTACAAGAAACGTCTGACCTCTGTGATTGCCAACAAGGGTTTTGCCACCATGTACTAAATCATGTTTTGCAGAGGGGTCAAATACTTATTTCCCTCATTAAAATGCAAATGAATTTATAACATTTTTGACATGCGTTTTTCTGGATGTTTTTGTTGTTATTCTGTCTCTCACTGTTAAAATAAACCTACCATTAAAATTATAGACTGATCATGTCTTTGTCAATGGGCAAACATACAAAATCAGCAGGGGATCAAATACTTTTTCCCCTCACTGTACAGCTGTAAATCAGTCTACCGCACCAGGCTCACCAATGAACACCTGCATCAGTGTCTCAGAGTTGCTCTCACACCATTTGTGCCAAAGTTCAAAGCATTGTCAGGAGAGTGTAATTACTCTCATTAATGCAGGGCAAGGCTCAGACTAACTTCAACATGAATATTGCATGGCCCACAGTGACGTTCTGTGCATTCAGATTATTATTTTTGTTCAACTCTCCTTGACATGCACTTTATTTCATTTAAATATTTATTTTTTAATTCAAGGCCCATGTACAATGGTTCACAGTGCACGTTTTGCACATACAATTATGCAACCACTTTTGTTCTTCAGCAATGTTTATGCAATGTTGCACATGTTTACATTGGAAAGAAGTTGTAACTAATTGAAATTCCTAGTCTCATTTAATGTATTTAATATACATTTTATATAACCACATGTTTCCTAAGTCGTAGATGACTAAGTTTGTTACTACACTGTACCACAGTGCCGATAAAGGACGATATCCATCCGGACCTTTGCCACCTAGAAAATGTGTGTCACTGGACCTTCTCAAATAGTAGTTGAGTACCCCTGGTATAGAGTAATATGAATGTCATTTTCAACCTCACCCAACAGGTCACACCAGGTTCACTGTATCATATAACATTATAAAATGTTGAGTGTATACATTACATTTCTCTCTCTCTTTTCTTTCCATATTTTTTCCTCTCTCTCTCTCTATTTATCTCTCTCTCCCTCTCTCTCTCTTTTTTCTCTCTCCCCCACTCTCTCTCTCTCTCTCTCTCCCCCCACTCTCACTCTCTCTCTCTCCCTCTCTCGCTCTCTTTATCTCTCTCCCTCTCTCTCTCTTTTCTCTCTCTCCCCCACTCTCTCTCGCTCTCCCCCACACTCTCTCTCTCTCTCTCTCTCTCTCCCTCTCTTACTTCTCCAGCTGAGTGCCAACGCTTTGGTCTTCCTGTGTACCAACATGATAGGTATCTGTACCCACTACCCTGCCGAGATGTCTCAGAGACAGGCCTTTCAGGAGACCAGGGGGTACATCCAGGCCCGGCTCTACCTGCAGAGAGAGAACCAGCAACAGGTAGGCTACACACACAAAGACACACACACACACACACACAGGCACGTAAGCATGCACACACACACACACACACACAAAAGCATGCACACGCTGGCACACACACAGGTAGGCACACAGACATGCACACAAATATACACACGGGGATGAGCACATGTCCCACTCACACGTTTACACAAGCCATTACACTTTTTTACCTAAATATGCTTTCGCATTTTTGTGGGTCAACAGTATAGAGTATATCTGAATGCCTCTGTGTTCTACCATGTTCCCATGCAGTATTCCAAAGAATGAATGGCGCTCAAGGCAGTGACTCATTGAGATTTCTAGCTGTGAAACGCATGAAAAATACATGAAAGTGAATGGGTTGAACTGAGTACTTTTATCTCTGCCTGCTCTCTCTCTCAATTCAATTCAATTTCAATTTAAGGGCTTTATTGGCATGGGAAACGTATGTTAACATTGCCAAAGCAAGTGAAGTAGATAGTAAACAAAAGTGAAATAAACATTAAATATTAACAGTAAACATTACATTCAGATGTTCCAAAAGAATAAAGACATTTCAATGTCATATTATGTATATATACAGTGTTGTAACAATGTGCAAATAGTTAAAGTACAAATGGGAAAATAAATAAACATAAATATGGGTTGTATTTACAATGGTGTTTGTTCTTCACTGGTTGCCCTTTTCTTGTGGCAACAGGTCACAAATCTTGCAGCTGTGATGGCACACTGGTTTTTCACACAGTAGATAAGGGAGTTTATCAAAATTGGGATGTTTTCGAATTCTTTGTGGATCTCTGTAATCTGAGGGAAATATGTGTATCTAATATGGTCATACATTTGGCAGGAGGTTAGGAAGTGCAGCTCAGTTTCCACCTCATTTTGTGGGCAGTGTGCACATAGCCTGTCTTCTCTTGAGAGCCAGGTCTGCCTACGGTGGCCTTTCTCAATAGCAAGGCTATGCTCACTGAGTATACACTGAGTCTCCCTCTCTCTCTGTCTCTGTCTCTGTCTCTGTCTCTGTCTCTGTCTCTGTCTCTGTCTCTGTCTCTCTCTCTCTCTCTCTCTCTCTCTCTCTCTCTCTCTCTCTCTCTCTCTCGCTCTCTCTCTCTGCTTCTCACCCTCCCCTCTGCATCTCCCCCTCCCCTCCCCTCCCCCTCCCTCCCTCCCCTCCCTCCCCTCTCTCTCTCTCTCTATCTCTCTCTCTCTCTCTCTCTCTCTCTCTCTCTCTCTCTCTCTCTCTCTCTCTCTCTCTCTCTCTCTCTCTCTCTCTCTCTCTCTCTCACTGTCTCTCTCTCTCTCTCACTGTCTCTCTCTCTCTGCTTCTCCCCCTCTCTCTGCTTCTCTCTCTCTCTCTGTCTCTCTCTCTGTCTCTGTCTCTCTGCTTCTCCCCCTCCTCTCTCTCGCTCTCTGCCTCTCTCTCTGCGTCTCTCTCCATCTATCGCTCTCTTTCTGCCTCTCTCTCTCTTCCCCCTTTCCCTCTCTCTCTATCATACACATTCTCCAGGAACGCTTGCTGCTGTCGGTGCTTCCGAGGCACGTTGCCATGGAGATGAAGGCAGAAATCAACGCCAAGAAGGAAGATATGATGTTCCACAAGATCTACATCCAGAAACATGACAACGTCAGGTAGCCATGGCCACACACCATCTCACTCTGCTCTGAACATGGACACCCACCAACAATTCATTTTAAAGCACAGTAGAGGAGAGGATCCAATGTCCCTCCTGGGACTTCTTTCTTGAGAGGAATTGAGGAAACAAGGATAATGACAGCCAGTAACGTTTTCAGACGCTTCCTTGGACTACCTGAGATAGTCTAAACTACCTAGACTACCTGAGCTAGTCTAAACTACCTGGACTACCTGAGCTAGTCTAAACTACCTGGACTACCTGAGCTAGTCTAAACTACCTGGACTTCCTGAGCTAGTCTAAACTACCTGGACTACCTGAGCTAGTCTAAACTACCTGGACTACCTGAGCTAGTCTAAACTACCTGGACTACCTGAGATAGTCTAAACTACCTGGACTTCCTGAGCTAGTCTAAACTACCTGGACTACCTGAGCTAGTCTAAACTACCTGGACTACCTGAGCTAGTCTAAACTACCAGGACTACCTGAGCTAGTCTAAACTAACTGGACTACCTGAGCTAGTCTAAACTACCTGGACTACCTGAGCTAGTCTAAACTACCTGGACTACCTGAGCTAGTCTAAACTACCTGGACTACCTGAGCTAGTCTAAACTACCTGGACTACCTGAGCTAGTCCAAACTACCTGGACTACCTGAGCTAGTCTAAACTACCTGGACTACCTGAGCTAGTCTAAACTACCTGGACTACCTGAGCTAGTCTAAACTACCTGGACTACCTGAGCTAGTCTAAACTACCTGGACTTCCTGAGCTAGTCTAAACTACCTGGACTTCCTGAGCTAGTCTAAACTACCTGGACTACCTGAGCTAGTCTAAACTACTTGGACTACCTGAGCTAGTCTAAACTACCTGGACTACCTGAGCTAGTCTAAACTACCTGGACTACCTGAGCTAGTCTAAACTACCTGGACTACCTGAGCTAGTCTAAACTACCTGGACTACCTGAGATAGTCTAAACTACCTGGACTTCCTGAGCTAGCACCACCAGCCTCTTGATCTAGTCTAAACTATTCACTCACCATAAAGGTGTGTTGAATTGAAAATATTATTTATCTGTCTATCTTATTCTGTCAGTGGTTGTAATATTGAGTCATTGATAAAGGGGGCAACACCGCCATCTGGTGTTGTTTTCCCTCTTCCTTTTAATTACTATAACAAGTTAGAAAATGAGAACAATACTGAGCCGTCTTCACTGGAGAGAGAGAGAGAGAGAGAGAGACAGACTCTCTCTCTGTGTCTCTCTCTCTGACTCTCTCTCTGTCTCTCTCTCTCTTTCTCTCTCTCTCTCTCTCTCGCTCTCTCTCTCTCTGTGTCTCTCTCTCTGACTCTCTCTCTCTCTGTCTCTCTCTCTCTCTCTCTCTCTCTCTCTCTCTCTCTCTCTCTCTCTGTCTCTTTCTCTCTCTCTCTCTCTTTCTGTCTCTCTCTGTCTCTCTCTCTCTCTCTCGCTGTCTCTCTCTCAACAGACAGGCTGGGAGGCGCTAGACCATGTTAACAATGGGTTATTGATCTCTCTCTGTCTCTCTCTCTCTCTCTCTCTCTCTCTCTCTCTCTCTCTCTCTCTCTCTCTCTCTCTCTCTCTCTCTCTCTCTCTCTCTCTCTCTCTGTATCTGTCTCTTCCTCACTCCCTCTCTCTCTTTATTTCTCTCTCTCAACTTCTCCTCCTCATCCACTCACTTTCTCTTTGTTGTGTTTCTCCCTCTTCATATGACAGTATACTGTTTGCTGACATCGAAGGATTCACCAGCCTGGCATCACAATGCACAGCACAAGAATTGGTGATGACACTGAATGAACTTTTCGCTCGCTTCGACAAACTAGCTTCGGTGAGCAGTTAGTTACATTTTAGTGTTATACATCAATCATATACTTTTATGTAGTTTATTCACCAATAGTACCGTGCGTGTGTGTCCGACCATGTGTGTTCGCCGTGCGTGTGTGTCTGTATACTACAGGAGAACCACTGTCTGAGGATAAAGATCCTTGGGGACTGCTACTACTGTGTGTCGGGGCTGCCTGAGCCCAGGGCCGACCACGCTCACTGCTGTGTGGAGATGGGAGTGGACATGATAGAGGCCATCTCGTGAGTCACACACACACACGGATACACATGGATACACACATATGCACACATGCACGCATAGACACAGGCACACACGCACACACACAGACGGGCAAACACACAGACAGGTACACATACATACACAAATTAATGATCTATGTCTTTGAAGTAGTAAGAAACATACAATTTATCGTAACAGGTGATTTTTGGTGTCTGTGTGTGTGTCTATATCTGTGTGTGTGTGTCTATCTCTGTGTGTGTGTGTGTCTATCTCTGTGTGTGTGTGTGTCTATCTCTCTGTGTGTGTGTGTGTGTCTATCTCTGTGTGTGTGTGTCTATCTCTGTGTGTGTGTGTGTGTGTGTCTATCTCTGTGTGTGTGTGTGTCTATCTCTGTGTGTGTGTGTGTGTGTGTGTCTATCTCTGTGTGTGTGTGTGTCTATCTCTGTGTGTGTGTGTCTATCTCTCTGTGTGTGTGTGTCTATCTCTGTGTGTGTGTGTGTGTCTATCTCTGTGTATGTGTGTGTGTCTATCTCTGTGTGTGTCTATCTGTGTGTGTGTGTGTGTCTATCTCTGTGTGTGTGTGTCTATCTCTGTGTGTGTGTCTATCTCTGTGTGTGTGTCTATCTCTCTGTGTGTGTGTGTGTCTATCTGTGTGTGTGTCTATCTGTGTGTGTGTGTGTGTGTGTATATCTCTGTGTGTGTGTGTGTGTGTGTGTGTCTATCTCTGTGTGTGTGTGTCTATCTCTGTGTGTGTGTCTATCTCTGTATGTGTGTGTCTATCTCTGTGTGTGTGGGTGTGTCTATCTCTGTGTGTGTGTGTCTATCTGTGTGTGTGTGTGTCTATCTGTGTGTGTGTGTGTGTGTCTATCTGTGTGTGTGTGTGTGTGTATCTCTGTGTGTGTGTGTCTATCTCTGTGTGTGTCTCTCTGCAGGCTGGTGAGAGAGGTCACAGGGGTCAACGTGAACATGCGTGTGGGTATCCATAGCGGTAGGGTCCACTGTGGGGTGCTGGGACTCAGGAAGTGGCAGTTTGACGTCTGGTCCAACGATGTCACGCTAGCCAATCACATGGAGGCAGGGGGCGCGGCAGGGTAAGCCCCTCCCACCAAAACACCATGAGAAAATTTTCATGTGTCTTTGGCTTACAGGCATATGGCTCAGACGCATTGCAGTTAAATACAAATAACACAATAAATGCAACTAGATGTGGGGCATCATAATAAAGTGTCGGTATTGATTAAACTCTTTCTGGTATTGCAGTCCCCGATATTCAAAATGTCCTCTGATGCATTGGTTTTCAAGCCTCTCCTTGGGGACCCCCAACCGTTCCACGTATTTGAACTACTCCACAGCTAGCACACCTGATTCAACTTGTCAGCTAATTATCAAGCCCTTGATTAGGTGACTCAGGCTAGCTAGTTAAGGGCTATGACAAAATTGTGAAATGTCCACTGCTCTGATAATACTGTGTCAATGTGACCTCTCTTTGTTCCTGTGTGTGGTACCAGGCGTATCCACATCACCAAGGCCACCCTACAGTACCTTCATGGGGACTATGAGGTGGAGCCGGGGTTCGGAGGGGACAGGAACACCTATCTCAAGGAGAACAACATCGAGACATTCCTGGTGCTGGGATGCAGCCAGAAAAGGGTCTGTAGTTTATTTAACGAGTTGAATAAATAGATTTTCAATTACAGAAGAAGAAGAAGAATACTTTATTGTCCATTGTCAGTTTCAGGTGACAGAAACTCTTATTTTCCTTTAGTTATCCATTTATTCATTGATTTCCTCATTTTTGTGTTTCTCCTGGATAGCACTCCTGGATAGCACTGCTGGATAGTTCAATTAATTGTATTATCAAAAATAATGTTTATTCTTCAAAATCTCTGTCTGACTCTTCTGTATAGAAAAAATTGACTGAACAGTTACTGTATAACACATTCAGATGTCCAGTGTGAATAAGGTCCGTTGGTGTGGTCTTTTCCCTCCAACAGTACTGTATAACACATTCAGATGTCCAGTGTGATTAAGGTCTGTTCCCTCCCTGCAGAAAGAGGAGAAGGCAGCGATGGCCAAGAGTGCCATGATGCAGCGGGTACGTGCCAACTCCACTGAGGGCCTGATGCCACGCTGGGGCCCTGACACAAGGTTCTCCAGGACCAAGGACTCCAAGGTTTTCAGACACATGGTGAGAGACACACTCTGGGAGGGATGGAGGGATGATGGATGAGGTAGAATGGATGGAGGGAGGGAGGGAGGGAGGGAGGGAGGGAGGGAGGATGGATGAGGGAGAATGGAGGGAGAGAGGGAGAATGGAGGGAGGGAGGATGGATGAGGGAGAATGGATGGAGGGAGGGAGGGAGGATGGAGGGAGGGATGGATGGGGTTGGATAGGTTGATTGGTCACTGAGGGCCAGATGCCACGCTGGGGTCCCGACACAAGGTTCTCCAGGACCAAGAACTCCAAGGTTTTCAGACACATGATGAGAGATTGATGAAACCCTGATAGTGCTGAGCGATTAGTGCTTTTTGAGGTCGGTTCGGTTTCAATAATTTTTTTAAACATTAAATGGACTGTGCATTATGTGGGTTGAATGCTGTAATGACATAGAATAAAACAATTAATACAAGTCCCATGATGGTAATGGCTGCCAATTATGGCTTATCACTTATTAACCATCATTTATTCACATTACTTTAATAAAATATTTAAGTTGTGTATATTACATTTGTTTTATTCAATTACTTTATTATTTCTTTCCAAGTCATCATCTCATCTCTACAGAGCTGCTGCCTATGCTGTCTGACAAAATCACAATTTTAGTAGTTGTTCAAAGTAAATAATTCATACTTTTATGACTGCTGAATACCAACAATCAATCACTTAGATCATGTACTTTCAGGTAGAGATACCTCACGAAGCAACTTCTCTATATCCCTCTCAATCGCACATACTTCTGTCTCTTCTCTCAGTGTCTGCCCCACACTAACCTAAAGCAGCAAGTGTAAAAGAAACACACAGACAGGACAAGTAGGCGCGCAATGGATTATGGTCATTGTAGTTAATTACCACTTTTTCTGCACTAAACTATGTAGAATATTGGCCTGTTGGAAACTACGACTCCCTACTAAATTGCACAGTTCGGGCTTGATCTGATTTATCTCTAGAGAAACTGCGCAAGTACTCATTGAGCTCAAAGGAAAAACAGAACTAACATAATGGAATTCAAATAATTGAACCGATGTCGGTCAATTAGTTGTTTAAAACCCTCAAAATAACTGACATTTCGGGTAATCGCTCAGCACGACACCCTGATAAAGGCTCTTTGTCCAAATAAAATTGGTCAAATAAATCCACATCATGGAGAGATGAGTGTGTAACTTTCTTTTTCATTTGTATAGACACGTTAAGGGACCACTTAGAATTGGTTGACAACTGATAGATGTTTGTTTTAGGATTCTTTCCAGTTTCCAGTGTTGCTTTTAAAAAGGCTTACTCTCTATGTTGTAGATGTCCTCTAGCTTTAATCAACTGTGTGTAATACAAGCCTAAAGCTCTCAAACAGCCAATGGAAAACCCAGATCCTGTATTGATTAGTATAGACCAAACACAATCACAACAAGTGGGAGTTACACAGCCCTACTGTGGTTAGTGGACAGCCAACACCCAATGGAAGTTAGTGGCCAGCGGCAGACAGTTAGCCTAACACTTGTTAAAGACTCTGATATGATTCCGAGAAGGTGCCTGAGGAAGTCCTGCAGCATGGAGGGATGATGGATGAGGTAGAATGGATGGAGGGAAGGAGGGAGGGAGGGAGGGAGGGAGAATGGAGGGAGGGAGGGAGGGAGAATGGATGGAGGGAGGGAGGGAGGGAGGGAGGGAGGGAGGGAAGGAGGGAGGGAGGGAGAATGGATGGATGGAGAGAGGGAGGGATGAGGGAGAATGGATGGATGGAGGGAGGGAGGGATGGATGGATGGATGAGGGAGAATGGATGGATGTAGGGAGGGAGGGAGGGAGAGAGAATGGATGGAGGGAGGGAGGGAGGATGGATGAGGGAGAATGGATGGAGGGAGGGAGGGATGGATGGATGGATGGAGAGAGGGAGGGATGAGGGAGAATGGATGGATGGAGGGAGGGAGGGATGGATGGATGGATGAGGGAGAATGGATGGATGTAGGGAGGGAGGGAGGGAGAGAGAATGGATGGAGGGAGGGAGGGAGGATGGATGAGGGAGAATGGATGGAGGGAGGGAGGGATGGATGGATGGATGAGGGAGAATGGATGGATGTAGGGAGGGAGGGAGGGAGGGAGGGAGGGAGGATGGAGGGAGGGATGGATGGGGTTGGATAGGTTGATTGGTCACTGAGGGCCTGATGCCACGCTGGGGCCCCGACACAAGGTTCTCCAGGACCAAGAACTCCAAGGTTTTCAGACACATGATGAGAGATTGATGAAACCCTGATAGTGCTGAGCGATTAGTGCTTTTTGAGGTCGGTTCGGTTTCAATCATTTTTTTAAACATTAAATGGACTGTGCATTATATGGGTTGAATGCTGTAATGACATAGAATAAAACAATTAATACAAGTCCCATGATGGTAATGGCTGCCAATTACGGCTTATCACTTATTAACCATCATTTATTCACATTACTTTAATAAAATATTTAAGTTGATTTATTCAATGACTTTAATATTTCTTTCCAAGTCATCATCTCATCTCGACAGAGCTGCTGCCTATGCTGTCTGACAAAATCACTATTTTAGTAGAATATTGGCCTGTTGGAAACTACGACTCCCTACTAAATTGCACAGTTCGGGCTTGATCTGATTTATCTCTAGAGAAACTGCGCAAGTACTCATTGAGCTCAAAGGAAAAACAGAACTAACATAATGGAATTCAAATATTTGAACCGATGTCGGTCAATTAGTAGTTTAAAACCCCCAAAAGAAATGACATTTCGGGTAATCGCTCAGCACGACACCCTGATAAAGGCTCTTTGGTCAAATAAAATTGGTCAAATAAATCCACATCATGGAGAGATGAGTGTGTAACTTTCTTTTTCATTTGTATAGACACGTTAAGGGACCACTTAGAATTGCAGCATCATCAAGGACCACACACACCACAGCCACAAGCTGTTCACTCCCTTACCGTCTGGCAGACAGTATCGGAGCATGAGGTCTGATACCAACAGGCTCAGAGACACTTTCTATCTACAAGCCATCAGACTGCTGAACACTTGAACTGGACTGACCACCTGCACAGACTCTCTGCACCTTGGCACACATGCACTCACTCACGTACACACCCACACAGATATACACTCATATACACACACACACACACACACACAAACACACAGGGCATTCGGAAAGTATTCAGACCCCTTGTCTTTTTCCACATTTTGTTACGTTACAGCCTTATTCTAAAATTGATTTTAAAAAACATTACCCCATAATGATAAAGAGAAAACAGGTTTTTAGACATTTTTGCAACAAAAAAAAAGAAAGAAAAACATAAATACCTTATTTACATAAGTATTCAGACCATTTGTTATGAGACTCGAAATTTAGCTCAGGTGCATCCTGTTTCCAATTATCATCTTTGAGATGTTTCTACAACTTGAATGGAGTCCACCTGGGGTAAAATCAATTGATTGGACATGATTTGGAAATGAACACACCTGTCTATATAAGGTCACACAGTTGACAGTGCATGTCAGAGCAAAAACCAAGCCATGAGGTCGAAGGAATTGTTCGTAGAGCTCAGAGACAGGATTGTTGTCATGAGCCCTCTCACTCCACCGGGTTACCACCTTAATTTGTTTCCACTATCTTCCACTCTGCTCACCTCCCTCTCTCTACTCAGCCTAACTAGCTCCACCTGTCCCTGCTCTGCTCGGCTCTAATTACTCTGCCAGCTGCGCTGCATTACCCACTAACCTCTCCCAGTATTTAAGGCCCTGTCTTTCAGCTCTCCGGTGTCAGATCGTCTGCAAAGCTCACACCCGGAACCTGTTTGCTCGCGCTTCTGGCTCACCCTGGTTTTGTGACCCCGGACCTGCCTGTTTTTTGGATACTCTTCTGCCTCAGGAGATCCAGACCTGCTTCTGCCATTACGACTCCTGACTACTCTTCAATCCCGGTAACTCTGACCAGCCTTCTGCCTTGCTACTACGTATTTTGGATTTCCCTTGAACTGTACTGCTGCCTGGTTTCATTCCGCCCTGTTGTGTCTGTGTCTCCCCCCAGGACTTCTGGACCACCCACCACCGGCTTCATAGGACGCATCGCTGCCACTGGGGGGGGCACAGACCCAGCGCATTGGACGGGACCCCTGTTACCCCTGGAGCCTTCATTCACTCCCTACTTCCCTTTTCCCTTAAGTTTAATAAACTTTCTGGTGTGACGCAATTGTGGTCCTCTGGTCGTCTGTCTGAATCGTGACAGTACGATCTGACCATTATGGACTCAGCGCACACTTTCCCCGACATGGAAACCGATGAGCATGAGCAGCAGTTCCAGCAGCAGCAACAACAACTTCGCCATGATCATTCAACTCCTCACCAACCTTACCCCAGCCAGTCTGCCCACCAGCCCAGCCCCCGAGTTACCTGCCCCGGTCATTGCAGCCGCTGCTCCGGAACCCAAGATTGGAAACCCCGAGCGGTTCAACGGCGATTCAACCCAGGTCCGGCCATTCCTGACTAGCTGCCGACTTCAGTTCTCCTTGCAGCCAAGGACCTTCGCCACGGAGGGGGCTAAAGTTGGGTATGCCATCACTCACCTGACGGGCCGAGCTCGACTCTGGGGAACAGCAGAGTTCGAACGTCAAACCCCCCGCATGTGCAACCTTCGACCTGTTTGCTGAGGAGATGCTGAAGGTGTTTGACCTGGATTCACCCACCGCAGAGGCGTCTCGTGAACTGTTCAGTATTCGACAAGGCAGACGTACAGTCGCAGACCATTCCATCGACTTCCGAACCCTGGCTAGACGAAGTTCTTGGAACACACCATCGTTGGTGGACGCGTTCTTCCATAGTTTGGCTGACTATATCAAGGACGAGTTGGTCTCCCATGAACTGCCTTCCACTCTTGATGAAGCCATCGCACTGACTGTCAGGATCGACAGAAGGATACAGACCCGTCGTCGTGAGAGGGGGCGCCAAGGTCCACCTACTACCGGCATTCGGAGAGATCCGACTGGGCTCCTGTCATCTACTGCCACTCACCCAGGTCAGCTTGATCAGTCTGAGCCTATGGAGATTGGCGAGCCTCCCTCACTCCTGCAGAGCGCCAGCGCCGCTTCACCTCAAACCTCTGCCTCTATTGTGGAGGTGATGGACATCGTGTGGTAACCTGCCCTTTAAAGGGCCGAAGCTCACCGGGCGTAGGGGGAGTCCGGTTGAGTTCAATGACCATCCAGTCCTCCGACCGCAAACCCCTGCTGCAAGTTCACCTCCGCCTCTCTGACTCAACTCACACCCTGGCTGCTCTGGTGGATTCTGGCGCCGAAGCCAACATAATGGACATCAAGCTGGCACGCCAACTGGGACTGGAGAACCTCCGTTTGACACCTCCTATTCCTGCCCGGGCACTGGACGGACACTTACTCGGATCGGTCACTCATGTCACGGCCCCGGTCTCGATGGGTCTGTCCGGAAACCATCAAGAAACTATCCAGTTTCACCTGCTCCCCTCTCCAGGCCAACCCCTCATCCTGGGTTACCCATGGCTCCGCCGGCACAACCCTCAGCTCGACTGGGTGACCGGGGTGATCAGGGAGTGGGGAGAGGACTGCCACCGAACCTGCCTGCTTGCTGCCGCACTACCCCCTCGGCCAGTACCTACTAACTCCGCTCCTGACCGCGCCAATGTCCCAGAATGCTACCATGGTCTCAGAGAGGTGTTTAACAAAGCAAGAGCCACATCTCTGCCCCCCTCACCGACCGTGACGACTGTGCCATCGACCTCCTCCCTGGAACAGCTCCTCCAAGGGGGTCGTCTTTATTCGTTGTCTGCTCCTGAAAGAAAGTCCATGGAGGACTACATCAATGGCTCTCTGTCCGCAGGATTAATCCGTTCATCTTCATCTCCTGCTGGTGCTGGCTTCTTCTTTGTGGGGAAGAAGGACGGATCTCTTCGCCCCTGCATCGACTACAGGGGACTCAACGACATCACAGTGAAAACCGTTACCCTCTGCCTCTGCTCACCTCTGCTTTTGAGTTGCTCCAGGGAGCCACTGTTTTTACCAAGTTGGATCTCAGAAACGCTTACCACCTAGTGCGGATCCGGGAGGGAGATGAATGGAAAACCGCATTCAATACACCAACAGGCCACTACGAGTATCTGGTTATGCCTTTTGGCCTCACCAATGCTCCTGCTGTGTTCCAGGCTCTAGTGAATGATGTACTGCGGGACATGTTAAACAAGTTTGTCTTCGTTTACCTGGATGACATCTTAATTTACTCCAGAAACCTGTCTGAACACACCCGCCATGTCCAGCAAGTCCTTCATCGTCTTCTGGAGAATTCCCTCTACGCCAAGGCAGAGAAATGTGAGTTTCACGTCAAGACAGTGGCCTTCCTGGGGTACATAGTGGCAGAAGGAAGTATCCAAATGGATCCTGCCAAAGTATCAGCAGTCACTTCATGGCCAGTTCCGGAGAACAGAAAGAAGCTGCAACAGTTTCTGGGGTTTGCTAACTTCTATAGGAAGTTTATCCGGAACTACAGTACCGTTGCTGCCCCTCTCACTGCTCTAACCAGCACCAAGCAACCCTTCACCTGGACCCCAGCAGCCGACAAAGCCTTCAGTACCCTCAAGGTGAGGTTCACCTCCGCTCCCATCCTCCAGATGCCTGATGTGGACCGGCAATTCATTGTGGAGGTGGACGCCTCGGATGTGGGAGTTGGTGCTGTGATTTCTCAGTGGGCTGCGGAGGATAGGAAGCTCCATCCCTGTGCCTTTTTCTCACGTCGGTTGTCCCCCTCTGAGTGCAATTACGACATAGGGAACCGTGAGCTGCTGGCTGTGAAGCTTGCCTTGGAGGAGTGGCGTCACTGGCTGGAGGGGTCCACCATTCCATTTCTCGTTTGGACCGATCATAAGAACTTGGAGTACATCCGCACGGCCAAACGGTTGAACTCAGGCAGTCCCGCTGGGCCCTGTTCTTCACCAGGTTTAATTTCACTCTGTCATACCGGCCTGGATCACGCAACACCAAGCCAGACGCCCTCTCCCGTCAATTCCAGAAGGATGACACCCCCTCCAAGGACCCTGTGTCGATTCTGCCAAGTCCCTGCATCGTTGCAGCTCTGACCTGGGCTGTTGAGGAACAGGTGCTGGAGGCTCTCCGTAACCAGCCAGGTCCCAGCACTTGCCCAGCTGACCGCCTTTTTGTCCCCCGAAGACCTGAGGTCCCAGGTCATTCAGTGGGGACATGACTCCCGCCTAGCTTGTCACCCTGGCTCCACCCGCACTTACAACCTGCTCGCCCAGAGGTTCTGGTGGCCCTCTCTGAGGAAGGATGTACGGGAATTCGTCCAAGCCTGCCCCATCTGCAACCAACACAAGTCGTCCTGCCAGCCCCCCAGCCGGATTGCTGCAGCCCCTGCCTGTGCCCAGACGTCCCTGGTCTCACATCGCCCTTGACTTTGTCACGGGGCTGCCCCCCTTCAAGTGGCATGACCGTCATTCTCACCATCGTTGACCGTTTCAGCAAGATGGCACACTTCATTCCCTCCCCAAGCTCCCAACCGCCAAGGAGACCGCCCAGGTGGTCCTGGAACACGTCTTCCGGATCCACGGACTGCCAAGGGATGTTGTTTCTGACCGTGGTCCACAATTCTCCTCCGCTTTTGGAAGGAGTTCTGTCACCTGCTGGGAGCCACAGTCAGTCTGACTTCCGGATTCCATCCCCAATCCAATGGGCAGTCAGAGCGGGCTAATCAGGAGCTCGAGAAGGCACTGCGATGCATGACTTCACGCAACCCCCCACTCCTGGTCGCAGCAATTGACATGGGTGGAGTACGCACACAATTCTCTGACCTGCTCTGCCATCGGTATGTCCCCCTTTCCAATGTGTTTATGGATACCAGCCTCCTCTATTTGCCAGCCAGGAGGAGGAGGTTACTTGCCCATCTGCACTTGCTTTTGCCCGTCGATGTCGCCGCACCTGGTCACAAGCCCGAGCCACACTCCTCAGGTCCGTTGCCAGCTACACTACCGGGGCCAACCGTCGGAGAATTCCTGCTCCCACCTACCATGTTGGTCAAAGGGTGTGGTTGTCATCGAAGAACCTGCCACTCAGGGGTGGAGTCGCAGAAGCTGGCACCTCGGTTCATTGGCCCATTCCCTATCATAAGAGTGATTAGCCCAACTGCTGTCCGGCTCCAACTGCCTAATTCCCTGAGGGTGCACCCCACTTTCCATGTGTCTAAGATTAAGCCCATCCATGAGAGTCCGCTGGTCCCTGCTGCGCCTGGTCCTCCTCCTCCACGGCTCGTCGATGGTGGTCTGGTTTACACCGTCCGCCGCCTGCTTCGGTCCAGACGGAGGGGTAGGGGTCTCCAGTACCTCATTGACTGGGAGGGCTATGGACCTGAGGAAAGGACCTGGGTGCCAGCTAGTCGGATTGTGGATAGGACTCTCATCACCGCTTTCCACCAACGGCATCCTGATCAACCTGCAATCCGTAGGGGCCGCCCCAGAGGGGTCCCTAACCGTCCGGCCCGCTCGGCTTCCTGTCCTGTGCCTGATCCTGTCTCGGGACCTGTCCCATCTCCCGACCACGGCCCTCCGGCTTCCTCCGAGGATGAGGACGTTCACTCGGACCGTTCGGAGGAGTTCTAGCCCTCCTCCGGCTCCCCTCCTCCCGCCCGGCGTGGTGTTGCTCTTGGGACTTCTGGGGCCGTCCCTTGGGGGGTTCTGTCATGAGCCCTCTCACTCCACCGGGTTACCACCTTAATTTGTTTCCACTATCTTCCACTCTGCTCACCTCCCTCTCTCTACTCAGCCTAACTAGCTCCACCTGTCCCTGCTCTGCTCGGCTCTAATTACTCTGCCAGCTGCGCTGCATTACCCACTAACCTCTCCCAGTATTTAAGGCCCTGTCTTTCAGCTCTCCGGTGTCAGATCGTCTGCAAAGCTCACACCCGGAACCTGTTTGCTCGCGCTTCTGGCTCACCCTGGTTTTGTGACCCCGGACCTGCCTGTTTTTTGGATACTCTTCTGCCTCAGGAGATCCAGACCTGCTTCTGCCATTACGACTCCTGACTACTCTTCAATCCCGGTAACTCTGACCAGCCTTCTGCCTTGCTACTACGTATTTTGGATTTCCCTTGAACTGTACTGCTGCCTGGTTTCATTCCGCCCTGTTGTGTCTGTGTCTCCCCCCAGGCCTTCTGGACCACCCACCACCGGCTTCATAGGACGCATCGCTGCCACTGGGGGGGGGCACAGACCCAGCGCATTGGACGGGACCCCTGTTACCCCTGGAGCCTTCATTCACTCCCTACTTCCCTTTTCCCTTAAGTTTAATAAACTTTCTGGTGTGACGCAATTGTGGTCCTCTGGTCGTCTGTCTGAATCGTGACAATTGTGTCGAGGCACAGATTTGAGGAAGGGTACCAAAAAATTTCTGCAGCATTGAAGGACCCCAAAAACACAGTGGCCTTAAATGGAAGAAGTTTGGAACCACCAAGACTCTTCCTATTTCAGTTTTTTATTTTTAATACATTTGCAACAATTTCTAGAAACCTTTTGCTTTGTCATTATGAGGTATTGTGTGTAGATCGATGACAAAAAAAATATATTTTTCATCCATTTTAGAATAAAGCTGTAAGGTAACAGAATGTGAAAAAAGTCAAGGGGTCTGAATACTTTCCGAATGCACTGTATACATTCATGCTACACACACATCCCAACTGATGCTACCAGACTCGTATTATTATTGCTAAATACTGCACAGTTTAAACACTTGTCCCCCATCCCCTCCTTCCCCAATACATATGTATATATTGTACTATAAATTGTACCTTCCTGTGTTATAGTTATGCTAAAATTTTTATTCTACTGAGCCATTTACTTTATGTTCATATTCTTATCTTTTATTATTTCTTATTGTTGTTGCATTGTTGAGAATAACCTGCAAGTAAGTATTTCATTGGATAATGTATACATACTGTACTTTTACATGTTAGTCATTTAGCAGACACTTGTATCCAGAGCGACTTACAGGACCAATTATGGTTAAGTGCTCAAGGGCACATCGACAGATTTTTCACCTAGTCGGCTCTAAGATTCGGTTACTGGCCCAACGCTCTTAACCGCTAGGCTACCTGCCGCCCCTATACCATGTGTATCCTGTACATACGACTAATAAAACTTTAAACTTGAATTTCACGACAACAATGATCTTTCCTCATGCCCTACCCTTCCCCTATATTTTGCTCTCCTCCTCTCCTCTTCTCATCTCCTTCTCATTACCTCCCTTCCCCTCTCTCGCCTCACCCCTCCCTTCCCCTCCCCTCTCCTCTTATCTTCTCCTCTCTCTCGCTCTTCTTCTCTGAGGGCTATTGCCCAGGGGGGGAGGAGGGTATAATTTGAATCCTCACAGCATTAATTAAAACATCAGTCTGACTACCAGGGATTAAGTGTGCAGAAGTCTGAGTCTGGCTCTGTGTGTTTTTCATGGTCTTGGTTCCACTGCGGATTTCACTGGCTGCATATCTAAAACCAAATCTCTCTCTCTCTCTCCCTCTCTCTCTCTCTCTCTCTCTCTCTCTCTCTCTCTCTCTCTCTCTCTCTCTCTCTCTCTCTCTCTCTCTCTCTCTCTCTCTCTCTCTCTCTCTCTCTCTCTCTCTCTCTCTCTCTCTCTCATTCGAGTCTGTCTCCTATCTCTCTCTCTCTACCCCTCCCTCGTGCTCTCTCTCTTTATCGCTCTTTCTCTCTCGTTCTCTCCATCTCGATCTCTCTTTTCCCAGGGAATTGATGAAACTTCCAGACAAGACAAGTGAGTTCTCCTGTTTTGGATTACTCTGTGTGTATAGTGTAGTCATTAGCCCAGTAGGTATTATTGAGTTGCTGACTGTGTGTGTCTGTCTGTCTGTATGTAGCCGTTGTTCCCAGGAGGCCCTAAACCCTGAGGATGAGGTGGATGAGTTTCTGGGCCGAGCCATCGACGCCCGCAGCATAGACCAACTCCGTAAAGACCACGTCAAGAAGTTTCTTCTCACCTTCCAGACTAAAGACCTGGAGAAGAAGGTGGGAGGAGATAGGGTGTTGATTTATTGGCTGTGTCTGAAAACATTACTAGGTGTTAAATCCTTGTTTTCTCAGTCCTTGTTTCCTCAATTCCTCACCTCCCTCAAATCTCATTGGAGGAGGAGGCTCCAATCCGAACCTCCTCAAATGAGCTTTGAGAGGGAGGCGAAGAATTGAGTAAACGAGAATGGGGGAAGTAAGGATTTGACAGCTAGATGTTTCTGGGATATTATGCACAGTGTTGTGTGTTGTGTTGAGTTTGCTTTTCTTCTCCTCATTGTGTTTTCAGTTCTCCAAGAAGGTGGATGATCGTTTCGGAGGCTACGTGGCCTGTGCTCTGTTAGTCTTCTGCTTCATCTGTTTAATTCAGATGATCATATTCCCACAGTAAGTACTTCTCTTAAACCTTCACCTTTCTGTAACTGTGTGGAACTAAACGAGGCTGCTAGTGGGTCAGGTTGAACCGACACTGCGTATCCAGCTCCAAGGACCAAATAAGGGACAGCCTTTTTAACCTATCAAATAAAATGTACTGAATAGTGACCTATGAGGATTGATTGCGGTGCAGTGACTTAAGTCGGTTCCTCTCCACAGCACACCTCTCATGCTGGGTTTCTACATCACCATCTTCATCATCCTCGTCAGCATCCTCTTCATCTGTGCCATTTACTCCTGCATCAAGGTAAGGGACAGACTCCTCCGTCATTTTGAAATCATACAAGCTCCTTTTATAGAGATGTATCCAAAAGTTTACATTTGTTTTGATTATACATTTTCATTTAAAACAAGCACTAAAACGAATAATATCCTCTATCCTCTCTCTCCTCCTCCCAGCTCTTCCCAGTTGCCTTGCAGACAGTGACTAAGAAGATAGTCCAGTCTCGTACCAACAGTACCCTGGTGGGGGTCCTCACCATCCTACTCCTCTTCATGTCTGCCTTCGTTAACATGGTAGGGATGACAATTCTCCAAATAGTGCCTGCAATTGCAGTACGAAAATGTATGCACTCACTACTGTAAGTCACTCTGGATAACAGCGTCTGCTAACTGACTAACACGTGTATGTGAATGTAGCAGTTCAGTTTTCCATCTGTTCAGTGGGCTTCTCTGTTGGTTGACGTATGATTTAGGACTGTGTGTCTCTCTCTAGTTGACCTGTGACAGAGAGGGACTGGTGGACTGTGTGGGGCGTGAGAGGAACCTGTCCTCCAGCCTGGTGACTCTGTGTCTACTACACAACCTGACCCAGTCAGCACAGGACGGACTGACCCTGTGCCCCAGCCAGCCCACACCATGCCACTTCCCTGAGGTGAGACCAGCTGGGACGCTACTGTGTGTGTGGGGGGAATACTGTCTGTGTTTAATAACATTGTTATAACTTGCTACCCCCCCCAGTATTTCTGCTACAGTGTTCTCCTGACCCTGCTGGCCTGCAGTGTGTTCCTCCACATCAGCAGTATAGGGAAGCTGGCCCTCATGGTGCTGATCCTGGTCACCTTCCTGCTGCTGGTGGAGTGGCCCCAGGTGGCCCTGTTTGACAACGCAGACCTGCTGCTCACCGCCAACACCCTGTGAGTTAACACACACACCACACCACACACACACACGCTGTGTATTTGTTCAAGTAGTACTTGTTTTCGTTCAAATACTTAAGCTGTGCAAAGCACAAAGGTCTTGTCAAGTGTTGAAAGTATTTAATACATTTGTGTTTAATTTTTTCCCTTGGATTCCTAGGTTCAATGAAACAGCTACAAAGACATGGTAAGTTCTTTGCTGTCTTATAGTGTTAATGTTCTGTTACCATGTCCATGTTAGTGTGTCTGGTCCTAGACTGAGTCCATCCTCCTCCTGTCTCCTCTCAGATCAATGTTCTGTTACCATGTCCATGTTAGTGTGTCTGGTCCTAGACTGAGTCCATCCTCCTCCTGTCTCCTCTCAGATCAATGTTCTGTTACCATGTCCATGTTAGTGTGTCTGGTCCTAGACTGAGTCCATCCTCCTCCTGTTTCCTCTCAGCTCAATGTTCTGTTACCATGTCCATGTTAGTGTGTCTGGTCCTAGACTGAGTCCATCCTCCTCCTGTTTCCTCTCAGATCAATGTTCTGTTACCATGTCCATGTTAGTGTGTCTGGTCCTAGACTGAGTCCATCCTCCTCCTGTTTCCTCTCAGATCAATGTTCTGTTACCATGTCCATGTTAGTGTGTCTGGTCCTAGACTGAGTCCATCCTCCTCCTGTTTCCTCTCAGCTCAATGTTCTGTTACCATGTCCATGTTAGTGTGTCTGGTCCTAGACTGAGTCCATCCTCCTCCTGTCTCCTCTCAGCTCAATGTTCTGTTACCATGTCCATGTTAGTGTGTCTGGTCCTAGACTGAGTCCATCCTCCTCCTGTCTCCTCTCAGCCAGGAGTGTGATTGATTGATTGATTTATTGTTTGATTTGTTGAGTGATTGGTTGGTTGATTGATTGTGGTCCTGTCTCCCCCCTCCAGCCAGGAGAGTGTGACCAAGGTGTCCCTAAAGGTCATGACCCCTGTCATCCTTACGGTGTTCGTCCTGGCTCTGTACCTGCATGCTCAGCAGGTGGAGTCCATCGCACGCCTCGACTTCCTGTGGAAGCTGCAGGTAGGATCGGCCACACACACACTTGTCCAGCAGGTGGAGTCCACCGCACGCCTCGTCTGTTGGATCTGGTGACATCACTAAGATATCTCCGTCAGCAGAGCTCAGCCTTTCTCAATTTATCAAACAGTTGCGGCAGAGTGACGTTACTGGTCGAACGTCAGTGGAATACCAATCAGCGTTCGGAGTTCCTCTCAATACCTATAGATAGACAGACAGCGATGTGGTTGACCTATGAATCATTCTGTCACGTTCTCATCCCTTTTAACAAACCGTTTCCCCTCTCCCCATTCCCCTGTGTCTGTCCCCTCCAGGCCACAGAGGAGAAAGAGGAGATGGAGGAGCTTCGGGGCTACAACCGCCGCCTCCTCCACAACATCCTGCCTAAAGACGTGGCCGCCCACTTCCTGACGCGGGAGCGGCGCAACGACGAGCTCTACTACCAGTCCTGTGAGTGTGTGGCCGTCATGTTCGCCTCCATCTCCAACTTCTCTGAGTTCTATGTGGAGCTGGAGGCCAACAACGAGGGAGTGGAGTGTCTTCGGCTGCTCAACGAGATCATCGCTGACTTTGACGAGGTTTGTTTGTACTTCTTTTAATCTTCCAAGAGTCCATGAGGGAGGAGGGAGGGGAGGATCCAGATTCAAATGAAGATCCTACATCTGTTCCTCCCTCTCCCCCCAGATCATCAGTGAGGACAAGTTCCGCCAGCTGGAAAAGATAAAGACCATCGGTAGCACTTACATGGCAGCCTCTGGCCTCAACGACTCTACCTACGACCGTGAGGGACGATCGCACATCCTGGCTCTGGCAGACTACGCTATGAGACTCAAAGAACAGATGAAGTACATCAACGAACACTCCTTCAATAACTTCCAGATGAAGATAGGTGAGTCCCTGGACCGATAGCAGAGATAGGGTTGGATGGTAGTAGTAGTGGTATTAGTAGGAGTAGCCATGAGACAGAGAACAGATTAAGTACATTAACGAACACTCCTTCAATAACTTCCACATTTGTGGCGAAGTGTCCCTTTGTAAAGACTACACACTGAGAATCTGGATCAATCCTGGTCTTGGAGGGCGACAGTAGTCAATCATTAGTTGAGGTGTGTTAGTGATAGGCTGGAACAAAAGCCTGCGGCTGTTGCAGCGCTCTAGGACAACATTGGGAAGCCCTAGCCCTTGATCATGACTCTCAGTTCCATTACATTACACATAAGAGTCATTGGACGAAGGAGTCTTCTGTAGGGGGGAGTTTTGTTAAGAACATTAACGCTCGGTTTGAACATTAACATGCATTTCTTGCAGTACGGTTTTGGAAGCATAAAGACCTTATCTTTCATATCAGCAAGATTTTTTTATTTTTTTTCAAAAGGTTAAATTGAGACACTCCATATTTCCATGTTACAGCGCTTGTTTACAGAAAACAGACAGGAGACAGAGTGGACTACCTGTGCTAATTAGCTATCTGCGTCTCCCAACCCCTGGGTGTAAACGAAAGACAGACGCCACAAAAGTGTTGTCACTGAGAAATACTGTCGGCTGTAGCTGTGTTAAAACAGTGGACAGTAAGTGTGTATTTTGCATTTGTGAAATTATTTTGATGTGATATGAAAGTAGAGGGCTTTGTGTTTCTAGAACCGTACTGCAATTAAGAATCGATTCACGTTTAGATGGAGTATTTGGCTGTTTTGGCTTCCAGAGCCAATTGGCCTCTAAACAGAACATGTAAGGTCCTTGGACTATAAGAAGTAACATGAGGCTCCATTATTGGGCTAGGGAAGCCCCTGGATTAGTTAAGAGGTAGGTAGTGTGAAGTGGTGTGATGCAGGCAGGTTGACTGTGGTCTCCTCATGCAGGTCTCAACATGGGTCCGGTGGTGGCTGGGGTGATCGGGGCCAGGAAACCCCAGTATGATATCTGGGGGAACACTGTCAACGTGGCCAGTCGTATGGACAGCACCGGAGTGCCAGACTGCATACAGGTACACACACCTACTTTGCCTAATTTAAGACGTTCTGTACACACCTTTGATATATACGGTACACTGTATGTTAGATATGTCATTGTGAGTCCTACAGCTTTCACTTTTAATACTTATTTAAACACTATATTAATTTGTCAATTAATTGAATGGATGATAAACAGATGATGAGCTTAAACCCCTCTTTCCTCCATGACCAGTGCTGCCACCTGCTGTATATAAAACCCTACTGCAGCTCATGAGAAGGGCTTACCAAGAAAAACTTTCCAAAAGGACTAATTTGAGGCAGAAAGGAGTTGAGCACTCAACAAAAGAGGCAGAGATTGATTTATTTTAGCTCACTTTAATCCATTGTTCAGGATGAGTACAGGTGACTGCCGTTTTGACGTCAAGCTTGACGTCTTCCTCAAGAGTATTTTGCAAACATGAGTTATTACAAGGAAAGAACAATAGCTGTAACTAGATACCAAGTGTTCCACTTCAACTAGCTCTACACTTGCCATCATATACTCTTCCTTCCACCATGTAGTGCCTTGATCATTATAGAATATAATAGTATAGCATAGACTAGAACAGAACACAATAGAAGAGAATAGAACAGAACACAATAGAATAGAACAGAACACAATATAATAGAATAGAATAGAATAGAATAGAACAGAACACAATAGAATATAACAGAACACAATAGAATAGAATAGAATAGAACACAATAGAATAGAACAGAACACAATAGAATAGAACAGAACACAATAGAATAGAAAAGAACAGAACACAATAGAATAGAATAGAATAGAACAGAACACAATACAATATAATAGAACAGAACACAATAGAATAGAATAGAACAGCACACAATAGAATATAACAGAACACAATAGAATAGAATAGAATAGAACAGAACACAATAGAATAGAACAGAACACAATAGAATAGAAAATAACAGAACACAATAGAATAGAATAGAACAGAACACAATAGAATATAACAGAACACAATAGAATAGAATAGAACAGAACACAATAGAATATAACAGAACACAATAGAATAGAATAGAATAGAATAGAATAGAATAGAACAGAACACAATAGAATAGAACAGAACACAATACAATAGAATAGAACAGAACACAATAGAATAGAAAAGAACAGAACACAATAGAATAGAATAGAATAGAATAGAATAGAACAGAACACAATAGAATATAACAGAACACAATAGAATAGAATAGAACAGAACACAATAGAATATAACAGAACACAATAGAATAGAATAGAATATAACAGAACACAATAGAATATAACAGAACACAATAGAATAGAATAGAACAGAACACAATAGAATAGAACAGAACACAATACAATAGAATAGAACAGAACACAATAGAATAGAATAGAACAGAACACAATAGAATAGAACAGAACACAATAGAATAGAAAAGAACAGAACACAATATAATAGAATAGAATAGAACAGAACACAATAGAATAGAATAGAACAGAACACAATAGAATAGAACAGAACACAATAGAATAGAATAGAACAGAACACAATAGAATAGAATAGAATAGAACAGAACACAATAGAATAGAATAGAACACAATAGAATAGAACAGAACACAATAGAATAGAACAGAACACAATAGAATTGAATAGAACAGAACACAATAGAATAGAATAGAATAGAACAGAACACAATAGAATAGAACAGAACACAATAGAATAGAATAGAACAGAACACAATAGAATAGAATAGAACAGAACACAATAGAATAGAACAGAACACAATAGAATAGCTGCTGTGTAGCTGTGGCTGACATTGTCTGTGTGTGTGGAGGCAGGGTGGAGTGTCTCTGGGTCAAATGACACACACACACATACATACACACACTTAAGTGTCCTTGTGTTGTCTTCTCCCAGGTGACCACAGACCTGTACCACGTCCTGGTAGACAAAGGCTACCATCTGGACCACAGAGGCCTGGTCAAGGTGAAGGGGAAGGGAGAGATGACCACATACTTCCTGACCAGCGGTCCCAATGGTCCCTAGGGCAGTTAACCACCGACGGTCATGGGATTACCGCTGGCTGCTAATACATGAAGAAGAGAGAGATGTGAGGGAGGGAAAGCGGGACAATGGGGGGAAGAAGAGAGAGAGGGGGAGAGTGAGATGAGACAGAGAGAGCAAGAGAGAGAGAGAAAGAAAAACAGCTAATGAACACTGGAACATAAAGAAGAAAACAGTTCAACTCCGTGATGGAAAGGTGTTTGTGTGTGACCATGTATTCTTCTGCACACAACTTTAGGGTTGAGTCTCAAATGCCACCCTATTGCCTATATAGGGGCCCAGGCCCTGGTCAAAATTAGTGCACTATATAGGGAATAGGGTGCCGTATGGAACGCACCCACGGAAGTTTGTTCTTACTTCAAGGCTTTTTCGACAAAGCTACCGGTACTTGAAAGATATAATGAAATAATTATAATGAAGACCTGTTGCCTTAGAAGGAAATTACAGAACAAAAGGCTATATTTGTTTTGTTGTGAGCTACACTACAAGTAGTTCACATCCGGAGTCATTATTTATTTTTCACTGAAATGGATAGAGTTTTTTGTTGTCGTGACGACCTTGTAACATAAACAATATATGTATTATATGAAATATGCAAGGATAAGAAGATGAAAACGACCAAAGAACACGTTTGATTATGAGGGACTTACTCTACACACATCTACCAACTGAAATGACTGTAGAATGAACAGCTGAATTGACTGCAGAATGAACAACTGAAATGACTGCAGAACGAACAACTGAAATGACTGCAGAATGAACAACTGAAATGACTGCAGATCGAACAACTGAAATGACTGCAGAATGAACAACTGAAATGACTGCAGAACGAACAACTGAAATGACTGCAGAATGAACAACTGAAATGACTGCAGATCAAACAACTGAAATGACTGCAGATCGAACAACTGAAATGACTGCAGAATGAACAACTGATATGACTGCAGATTGAACAACTGAAATGACTGCAGAATGAACAACTGATATGACTGCAGATTGAACAACTGAAATGACTGCAGAATTAACAACTGAAATGATTGCAGATCGAACAACTGAAATGACTGCAGAATGAACAACTGAAATGACTGCAGAACAAACCACTGAATTGACTGCAGAACAGAACAACTGCAAACCTATGTTGTTTATTCATCTTTTTCCTTTCTTGACAACAAATGCCACGGAAACCAACGTAACTGTCTTTGATAGCAGCAAACACTTACAGCATATTGTTTTCAACTTGATATGCTTGATAATATGAAGGAGAGCTGAGAAATCTGTCTTTGGTTGTGCACGGCCAACAAAGAGAGAGGCCACACACACACACACACACACACACACACACACACACACACACACAGGGTTGGGTTACAGTTACTAGTTACCTGTCCAAAATTGTAATCAGTAACGTAACTTTTAGATTACCCAAACTCAGTAATGTAATCTGATTACTTTTTTTCTTTTTTTACTTTTGGATTACTTTCCCTTTAAGAGGCGTTAGAAGAATACAAAAATGATCCATCAAACGCATTTGGTGTGTCATCATAGTGGTCTCTGACTTGTGGTCAGACTCACTCACTTTTTCAATGCTGAATTGAATGTCATTGAGAAAACAGAAAGGTGTCGAAATAAATGTTTTGCCAAACAGCCTTTCTGAATTTATAAGTAATCCAATAAATAATAATATTTTCTAAAGTATCTGTAATCTGATTACAATATTTTTTACTGGTAACGTAACTGATTACAGGTAGGTTATTTTGTAATCAGATTACATATAATTGATTACATGTAATCAGTTACTCCCTAACCCTGCACACAAACACACACCCACAGACACACAGAGCAGTCTTGGGTTGGATTTCTGTGTTCCTTTCAGGGCCTCTATTGTGTGCAGGCTAACAAACCCACAGAAGGTTGTTTTCTCTTTGCTAGGTATGATCAATAACTTTCTCTCTCTAGATGTATTTTTTGGTACAAGCCAAAACAGAAACTTTAGTGAAGGACAAACAAACAACTGCATTGGTACCATGGTACTGGAAAGATAGTTTTAACAGCTATGAGATGTTTTGTATGGAATGTGTGTGTGTGTGTGTGTGTGTGTGTGTGTGTGTGTGTGTGTGTGTGTGTGAGGGTAACTGTATGTTGTTCTCAATCTTTAAAGGGGCATAACTTTTCACTGTGAGGTTTTTAAAGATACGGTATGACAAATGGATGCATCCCAAATGGCTCCCTATATAGTCTACTACTTTTGACCAGATCCCTATGGGCCCTGGTCAATAGAAGTGCACTACATAGGGAATAAGGTGCCATTGGGGACATAGCAATGCTTTCTTACCAAATTGATTGCATGTGTGTTGTTATTATATCTTATACTTTGGAGTTGTGTTCATTGCTGATTTTCATTTTTGTTGATTCATTTGTGTTTTTTAAATCACCTTTACTTCACGTATTTAATTAAAATTTTCTGTGATTATGATTGCAATTCCATTACAACCCTAAATGTATAAAAACCCTAATTGATTTTGGATTGTATAAAACAAATATGAACAGCAGGTTGTTCTCTACACTTAGTAGACCTGCGGTACAATGTTACAGGAGAATACACAAAAGTTATTATTTGTAAGTCCGCTAGCTGTTACCTTGAAATAAGGGTTACATCAATAGTAGTATCTGTACTACAAAGTATTTAACACTATCTGATAGTGTTGGTATCTGACTATTTGGCACATAGAGTATGTTCGCATGTCTGTAAGTTGGATAAAAGCGTCTGCTAAATGGCATATATTATTATACAGTATAATAGTATCTTTACCCCCAAAGGAGTACTGTATTTTGAAACTGTTATTTTATGAATGTACGTAAATCACAAAAGATATCGTGTGTCTACGGCGACACTACTACTACTCATTATTTTCGCAGCGCAAACATTATCTGCCTTGTATTGAAAGAAATGACCGGAAAACTAGTTTTAATGGTGCCATTGCAGGCTCCCAGGTCAGGACAGGGACGTGACCTGTTCTTTTACACCAACATGGCAAAAGGGTCGAGGGAGAGGAAGAGCTACTGCTGTGTTCTACTGTATGCCACACAGGGGAGGAGGTTATGTAGGGCCTGCCATTGTGACTTGGGGGTCTCTGTCAATCTGTGTTCTACTGTATGCCACACAGGGGAGGAGGTTATGTAGGACCTGCCATGGTGACTTGGGGGTCTCTGTCAATCTATCTTCTCCCTCAACCATTAGGAACAAAATAATAAGGAGTGGAACAGGCAGAGGTACCACCTGCACTCGTCCAATAAGAAACAGCTTGTTTTCCTTTTCCATTGCAAAACGTTTTATCTACTGTGTGCCCTAATGAACAGGAATGAGCCTGCCGATCCCCTGGGCAACCTGTGTGTAGGAGGGAATGGATTTCTGATTGATTGAAGTTGTTTCGTTCCCCCTTTTCTTTTGTATTTTTTCACATTAGTCTCTTGTTGTATTTGAGTTGAAAGGCCAACAAAATAATGTTTGTTTGTTTTTCCATTCAAAAAATAACACTATAGCAGAATTGAAGAAATGAAATGGTATTCTGGTTTGATTTCCCCTTGATACGAAATCAATAAATGTCTGTTTTGTATTATTGATTATTGTCATTCAGTTATTATTCTGTTATTATTCAATGTCTGCCCCTAATCAATGTACAATGTAAACCTATGTGTTTTGCTGCTGTTTCATTGCAATGCACATTTTAGTCAAATAATAAGTTAGCTAAGTTATTGGTAATGTCACGCTTACAATAATGGGTAACACTTTACCTTAAGTTTTATATTTTGGTCATTTAGCAGACGCTCTTATCCAGAGCGATTTACAGGAGCAATTGGGGTTAAGTGCCTTGCTCAAGGGCCCATCGACAGATTTTTCACCTAGTCGGCTCGGGGATTCGAACAAGCAACCTTTCGGTTACTGGCCCAATGCTCTTAATTACCACTATACCCATGTTAACTACACATTAATAATAACTGTAGTAACAACACCATAGTCACATAGGAATTTCTACGTAACTACATGGTTTTAGAATGGGAGTTAGCCTCGTTGCACCATCCTGATCCCGCCAGCTAACATTCCGTTTCGCTACACGGATTAAGTGAAACTAAACGAGAGCACAGTGGTCAGGATGATGGATTAGGATGCGGCTAGCAGGGTTGGGGTCAATTAATTTAAATTCCAGTCAATTCAGGAAGTACAATGAAAAGTCAAATTCCAATTCTCTTCAATGCTTGTCAATGAGGAACATTTGTAATTGTAATGAAGGTTTACTTTCTGAATTGAAATGAATTGACCCCAGCTCTGGACGCTAGACAGAAGTAGGCCTGAAGGGAAAGTGTAGACCAGGGGTGTCAAACTCATTTTAGCTCAGGGGCCACATGGAGGAAAATCTATTCCCAAGTGGGCCGGACCGGAAAAATCATGGTATATATAACTTAAAAACAACAACTTCAGATTGTTTTCTTTGTTTTAATACGATCAACATACAACATAAAGCTGGAGCCTGAGGACAGTGTGTCCAAAATAGTACAAGCACAACATCACTATTAATCATAAAACACGTCAAGTTTATTTGAAAATTTTAAAGAAAAAGAACACACAAACACACAATGCCTCAGTGATTAACAGAACTGTTTCACAGTGTAACGATTCCGGCAGTCTGAGTCGGTTCCTGTCTGTGTATTAGTTTTTCTGCTCGGGATCTCCAGTTTCCCGAGGGTTCTGGAACGCTCCCTGCCTGGTTGCCGGGCTACGTTGCTAGGCGGGAGCTCTCCTGATTTCCACACCTGCATTCCATCAGCAATCTGCACACCTGGCCCTGATCATCACCTTCATAAGCTCTGACCTGACATCCATTCCCTGCCGGATCGTTAGCCATGAACAGTATGTTTGTCCGTGTATCAGCCTTGGAACTTCTAGCGTTAGTTTTGTTGTTTTGCACCTTTTTGACTTGCTGTATACTTACCTCCGTTTTGTTCTATCTGCAGTCACTCACCCGAACCTTCACCCAACCTCTGCCTGATGGTCGGCGGCTGCCGAGCCATTACTGGACCTACCACTGCACCCTCAACAACCCATCCACGCCACCCGCTCTGTTCCCTGGATTATTCAGCCTCACTCGTGGATCTATTAAATAAACACTCACCTTTGTTTCAAATTACCTTGTCCTGGTCTGCTTCTGGGTTCTGGCTTAGTAAACCGTGACAGAACGATCCGGCCAGTAATGAACCCAGCGGACCTGGACTCTGTTCGCCATGCCATTACCCATCAGGAGAAGATGTTGGGCCATCATAGCACGGTACTACAGGAGATCGCGTTGTCAGTTCGGAACCTTTCTACCGGTCTGACGGAGGTCCAGAACCAGCGCAAGTTTCCGGTGGAGGATCCACTACCGGTTTCACCCATCTCGCCTGCCGCTTCTGGAGCTGTGTCCTTCCGTGAGCCCAAGGTTCCGACGCCGGATAAATATGAGGGGGAGCTGGGAAGATGCCGTTCCTTCCTTATGCAGTGTGGGTTAGTGTTCGATCTACAGCCCTACTCTTATGCCACAGACAAGGCTAGGATAGCCTTTGTGATTGAGTTGCTGCGTGGTCGAGCGCTGGAGTGGGCTTCAGCCGTTTGGGAACGACAGGATCCCTGCATGGCTTCATACCAGGGGTTCACGGCCGAGATGAGGAAGCTCTTCGACCATTCCGTCCGAGGGAGGGACGCAGCTAGGCGCCTGTTTTCGCTTCGCCAAGGAACTCGCAGCGTGGCCGACTTCGTGATCGAGTTCAAGACGTTGGCTGTGGAGAGTGGGTGGAATGAGGAGTCTCTGCAAGCGGCCTTTTACCAGGGTCTGTCGGAGCAGCTCAAGGATGAGTTGATCTCCTATCCGGAGCCTAGTGACCTGGACAGCTTGGTAGCCTTGTCTATTCGGGTGGATAATCGAGTCCGAGAGCGAAGGAGGGAGAAGCAATGGGTCCCGTCCAACCGATCAGCTTCTCAGGTTCCAGTCGGGTCGGGGATTGGACCAGAATACGTCGATCATCGTCCACCACACAGGATTAGTGGAGAGGTCCTGTCTCCCGATTCTGAACCCATGCAAGTGGGGCGGCACGGGTTAACCAAGGAGGAGCGCCAACACAGACGTAGGGACTAACTGTTGCCTCTACTGTGGTGGTTCGGGACATTACCTCGCCACTTGTTCCCGGCGGTCGTCAAACTGCGCGGCTCGCTAAAGTTGGGAGGACTTTTAGCGAGCCAGTTTCGACCTCTCAATACCTCTGTCAGACCCCGTTTCCCGGCTACCCTTATGAACAGGAATCAGAGCTTAGCGATTAACGCTTTTATCGATTCAGGTGCCGATGGAAGCTTTCTTGATGCCGAGTTGGTGGAACAGCTGGGGCTTTCCAAGGAGCAATTGCCGGAAGCCATTGAAGCTACCACTCTGGACGGCAGTAGTCTGGCACGTATCACGATGAGGACTGAACCGGTTAAGATGCTGTTGTCGGGGAATCATTCTGAGATGATTTCATTCTTCATTCTGCCGTCTTCCCATGTTCCTCTGGTCCTTGGATACCCCTGGCTGAAGGAACACAATCCCACGTTCGATTGGGTGACGGGCAAGGTAACGAGTTGGAGCCTTGATTGTCATGCTAACTGTCTCAAGACTGCCTGTCCCCATTCGGTTCCCAGTCAGGTGATTGAGGCTAAACCCCCAGATTTGTCCCTGGTTCCCGAGACATATCACGATTTGGGGGAAGTGTTCAGTAAGCAGAAGGCTCTGTCACTCCCTCCCCACCGACCATATGATTGTGCCATCAACCTGTTCCCTGGAGCTGTCTACCCCAAGGGAAGGTTATACAGTATCTCCCGACCTGAACGTGAGGCTTTGGAGACCTACATCAAGGAGTCCCTAGCTGCTGGTCTCGTTCGTCCCTCGTCATCACCCCTGGGGGCAGGATTCTTCTTTGTGGGTAAGAAGGATGGCTCTCTTCGACCGTGTATTGATTATCGGGGGTTGAATGACATCACGGTTAAGAACAAGTATCCCCTGCCCTTGATGAGTTCTGCCTTCGACTCCTTACAGGGTGCTACGGTGTTCACCAAGCTAGACCTACGCAATGCGTATCACATGGTCCGGATCAGAGAGGGGGACGAGTGGTTGACGGGGTTTCAATACACCCGATGGGTCACTCGAGTATCAGGTGATGCCGTTTGGACTGACCAATGCTCCAGCGGTATTCCAGAGTATGGTGAACGACGTCCTGAGAGATATGATCGGTCTCTTTGTGTTTGTTTACCTGGATGACATTCTGATCTTCTCGAAGGAACCTTCCGACCACGTCCAGCATGTCCGGCAGGTTCTGCAGCGATTGTTGGAGAATCGCCTGTTCGTGAAGGCCGAGAAGTGCGAGTTTCACGCCCACCACGACATCCTTCCTCGGGTACATCATCTCCAGGGGAGAGATTAGGATGGACCAGGAGAAGGTTAGAGCGGTTCTGGAATGGGCCCAGCCCGGTACGAGATTGCAGCTCCAGAGATTTTTGGGGTTTGCGAATTTCTACCGCAGATTCATCCGGGATTACAGCCGTGTGGCCGCTCCGTTAACTGCCTTGACTTCCAGTATCAGGACCTTCAAGTGGAATCCGGAGGCGGATCGAGTGTTTCTGGATTTGAAGAGGCGATTCACCAACGCACCGATTCTCTCTCAACCGGACACGGCCCGTCAGTTCGTCGTTGAAGTGGACGCGTCTGATGTGGGAGTTGGCGCCATCCTGTCGCAGCGATGCTCCACGGACAGTAAACTCCATCCCTGCGCCTACTATCTCGTCGCCTTTCGCATGCGGAGAGGAACTACGATGTGGGTAACCGGGAGCTTCTCGCGGTGAAACTTGCCTTGGAGGAGTGGCGCCACTGGTTGGAGGGGCGGAGCAACCGTTTATTGTCTGGACTGACCACAAGAATCTTGCTTACGTGCAATCGGCTAGACGTCTCAACTCCCGTCAGGCCAGGTGGGCGTTGTTTTTCGGACGATTCAATTTTTCCCTGACGTTCCGACCTGGATCTAAGAACGGCAAGGCGGGACGCCTTGTCCCGGATGTTCTCCAAGACGGAAGAGAGTGGGTCCAAGACCGAGACAATTCTCCCCGGAACTGCGTCGTGGGAGCAGTTATGTGGAAGATTGAGGAGGAGGTGATGGCGGCCCTTCGGACGCAGCCCGGTCCCGTAACGGTCCACCCGGTCGGTTGTTTGTGCCTGAGTCGGTTCGTCCTGCTGTCCTCAAATGGTCCCACGCCAGCAAGATGGCTTGTCACCCTGGCGTGGCTCGGACGATGGCGTTTCTTCGCAGACGTTTTGGTGGCCTGCCATGGCCGAGGATACTCGGGGTTTTGTTGCTGCCTGTCCAGTGTGTGCGCAGAATAAGAGTACCAATCGGCCCAGCTCTGGACTACTTCACCCCCTTCCTATTCCCCGGCGACCATGGTCGCATCTGGCCCTGGACTTTGTCACTGGATTGCCCTCTTCTGAGGGGAACACGGTCGTTCTGACTATCGTGGACAGATTCAGCAAGTTCGCCCACTTTGTGCCAATTGCCAAGCTTCCCTCTGCCTCGGAGACATCCGAGATCCTGGTTAGGGAGGTTTTCAGGGTCCACGGTTTGCCCAGTGATATCGTTTCCGACCGTGGCCCTCAGTTTACCTCTGCTGTCTGGAAGTCCTTCTGTTTGGCCATTGGAGCTACAGTCAGTCTCACATCTGGTTTTCATCCCCAATCTAATGGTCAGGCGGAGAGAGCCAACCAGAAGATGGAATCCACGCTACGCTGCCTTGTCTCTTCCAACCCCACTTCCTGGGTCTCTCAGTTGCCTTGGGTTGAGTATGCCCACAATACTCTCCCTACATCTGCCACTGGGATGTCTCCCTTCCAGTGCCTGTATGGCTACCAACCTCCCTTGTTCCCTTCTCAGGAGAAGGAGCTCTCAGTGCCCTCTGTTCAGGCCCATATTCGTCGTTGCCACCGGACCTGGCATCGGGCCAGAAAGGCACTCCTTAGAGTTTCGGACCGGTATCAGATCCCCGCTCCCACCTATACCATCGGAGATAGGGTCTGGTTGGCCACACGGGATCTTCCTTTACGGACTGAGTCTAGGAAGTTGTTACCGAAGTTCATTGGTCCGTTTGTGGTGGAGAAGGTGATCAATCCGGTGGCAGTTCGACTCAAACTACCGAGGACGCTCAGAGTCCATCCCACCTTTCATGTCTCCTGCCTCAAGCCTGTTTTCCTCAGTCCTCTGTTGCCTCCTCCGCCTCCTCCTCCTCCTCCTCGGATGATCGGAGGTGGTCCTGCCTACACGGTGCGACGCATCATGGATTCCAGACGGCGGGGCCGGGGTTTCCAGTATCTCGTGGACTGGGAGGGGTATGGTCCTGAAGAGAGGAGTTGGATTCCGCGGCGACAGATCCTAGATGCTGACCTCATTCGTGACTTCTACCGCCTCCATCCTGGCGCTCCGGGAGTCCGCCCGGTGGCGTTCGTCGGAGGGGGGTACTGTAACGATTCCGGCAGTCTGAGTCGGTTCCTGTCTGTGTATTAGTTTTTCTGCTCGGGATCTCCAGTTTCCCGAGGGTTCTGGAAACGCTCCCTGCCTGGTTGCCGGGCTACGTTGCTAGGCGGGAGCTCTCCTGATTTCCACACCTGCATTCCATCAGCAATCTGCACACCTGGCCCTGATCATCACCTTCATAAGCTCTGACCTGACATCCATTCCCTGCCGGATCGTTAGCCATGAACAGTATGTTTGTCCGTGTATCAGCCTTGGAACTTCTAGCGTTAGTTTTGTTGTTTTGCACCTTTTTGACTTGCTGTATACTTACCTCCGTTTTGTTCTATCTGCAGTCACTCACCCGGAACCTTCACCCAACCTCTGCCTGATGGTCGGCGGCTGCCGAGCCATTACTGGACCTACCACTGCACCCTCAACAACCCATCCACGCCACCCGCTCTGTTCCCTGGATTATTCAGCCTCACTCGTGGATCTATTAAATAAACACTCACCTTTGTTTCAAATTACCTTGTCCTGGTCTGCTTCTGGGTTCTGGCTTAGTAAACCGTGACACACAGATCACAGAACTATATCAGGGTGTCATTTCTCAGGCAGAAATGTAGATAAAAATAATGAAATCCTGTTCCCCAAACAAGTGCAAGAACCACAGAGTCAAGAATAGGTTAAATATACAAATAAAATAAAATCAATTAAAAACAATAGCACATCAACATAAAAACATATAAACATAAATCTGAAAGCATTGCTCAAACTCCCGTAACAGTCCAGTTATTTTATATTTGAACCGCTTCATGTCTGCCACATGTTGGGTCGCGCACACATTTTTCAGACAGGGGAAGTGAGCTGCATCACCACCGGCAAGTTGCGTCTCCCACAATGACAGCTTCAACTTGAAAGAACGTATGCTGTCATAATACTGCGTGATAACTTTGTTGCGCCCTTGCAGCTGTTTGTTCAAGTTATTCAGGTGCTCTGTAACATCCACCATAAATGCAAGTTCCGGCATCCATTCTGCGGAATGAAATTCTAACACTGGTTTGCCCTTTTCTTCCATGAACTGTTCAATTTCTTCTCGTAAATCAAAGAAACGCCTCAGCACAGCACCTCGGCTTAACCATCTTACCTCAGTGTGGTATGGCAGGCCATAGATGTGGTCTTTCTCTCTGAGAAGGCTGTCAAACTGACGGTGATTCAGGCTTCTGGATCGGATGAAATTAACAGTTTGGATGACCACCTTCATGACGTTATCCATCTTTAATGACTTGCAACACAAAGCCTCCTGGTGCAAAATACAGTGAAAAGTAAAAAAAATCACGTCCTCCATTTGCAGATTGCACTTTCTCTCTGAACTTTGTCACAACGCCTGCTTTTTTCCTGATCATTGAGGGCGCACCATCTGTAGCCAGGCTGACAGCGCGGGACCAGTCCACTCCGACCCTGTCCAGCGCGCCGACGAGTGCGGTAAAAATATCAGCTGCTGTCGTTGTCTCCCGAGTGGCGCAGTGGTCTAAGGCACTGCATCGCAGTGCTAGCTGTGCCACTAGAGATCCTGGTTTGAATCCAGGCTCTGTCGTAGCCGGCCGCGACCGGGAGACCCACGGGGCGGCGCACAATTGGCCCAGGGTAGGGGAGGGAATGGCCGGCAGGGATGTAGCTCAGTTGGTAGAGCATGGCGTTTGCAACGCCAGGGTTGTGGGTTCGATTCCCATGGGGGGCCAGTATGAAAAATAAATAAAAAATGTATGCACTAACTGTAAGTCGCTCTGGATAAGAGCGTCTGCTAAATGACTTAAATGTAATGTATCTGTCATCGGCACCAACTCCATGAACTCCTCGGTGACGGTCAATGTGTCATCAACTCCGCGGATGAAAAAATGGCCAGTTGTGCAACATCTGTAATGTCCGTGCTTTCATCAATTGCAACCGAAAACGCAATAAATGACTTTACTTTTTGCTTCAACTGGCTGTCCAAATCCACTGAAAGATCGGAAATCCTGTCTGCAACTGTGTTTCTTGTCAGGCTGATATTTGCAAAAGCCGGCCGCTTTTCAGGGCACACAATCTCCGCTGCCTTCATCATGCATGTTTTTACAAATTCACCCTCACTAAATGGTTTTGAAGCCACTGCGATTTCATTAGCAATGAGGTAGCTAGCTTTCACTGCAGCGTCACTGATGTCTCGGCTGTGAGTAAACACAGACTGCTGTTTCTTCAGACCCGCCAACAGTTCATTCACCTTCTCTCATCTCCGCTGTCCTTGAAAGTTGTCATATTTGTCGGCATGAAGACTCACATAGTGGCGACCGAAGGTTATATTCTTTCAGCACTGCAACATGCTCTGAACACACCAAACATACAGCTTTCCCATTCAATTCCGTGATTAAATAGGATGACCATTTTTCTTGGAACACTCTGCACTCTGCGTCCACTTTTCTCTTTTTGACAGAGACATATTGGGGCAATGAGGGTGCCAAAGCACATAATGTTAAAAGTAGAAGCCGTAATAAATATTGCGGGCAAAACAAAGTAGCTCATTGGCTGCACGTGCTTGACCTACTTGCTCTGCCCCGGTATAAACAGTTTGCTTGCTTAACACAATTGCTATTGCGCCATCCAGTGGACGCAATTGGAACAGCAGTTTATTTTATTGAAAAATTGCAGCGCATTTTTATACTTAAAAATGCTTTAAAAAATCCATCTTTTGAAATACTAAAAGAAAAAAAAGATTTTTTTTTTTTTTTTTTCTAATTCATCTCGCGGGCCGGATTAAACCCGTTTGCGGGCCTGATCCGGCCCGCGGGCCGTACGTTTGACACCCCTGGTGTAGACCTAAATAGAGTTTATTTTCTCAACACACCACACAGAAGGGCCTAGCTAGTACCACTGGGGGGCAATGTAAGACCTCCCATACTTTCACTCTTTACATTTTAGTCATTTAGCAGACGCTCTTATCCAGAGCGACTTACAGTTAGTGAGTGCATACATTTGTTTTTTTTCATACTGGTCACCTGTGGGAATCAAACCCACAACCCTGGCGTTGCAAGCGCCATGCTCTACCAACTGAGCTACATAAGACTCTTCTGTCTTATTCATCAGTCAACTGATATAATTAAATCAGTTTGAGTTTCCAATAATTGTCTTTTGACGACAGACCGATAAGCAATTTGTTGAACAATTGAATTGTCTACAATAGATATCACATTGTGTGTCCCAAATGGCACCCTATTCCCTATATCCTTCAATCTCAACTCTGGACCTCGAAGCCGGTTCCACTGCATTTTTTCATTGTTCCCCTCTAATCAGGGACTGACTTAGACCTGGGACACCAGGTGTGTGCAATTAATTATCAGGTCGAACAGAAAACTAGCGGGCTCCGGACCTCGTAGGGTAAGAATTAAATACCCCTGCCCTATTTAGTGCACAAATGACCAGGGCCCTATGGGGACACACAATGGTTTTGGTAGACTATCTGTTGTTGCTGGAATTCAGATTTCCACAAGCAATGTCAATCAACTGCCTGCAATCAAGATTTAGACCTTGACATTAATCTGAGAGATGGAGGCCAGCAAGCGCCTTCTCAATGTCTGAGTGTGAATCCCAAATGGCACCCTATTCCCTATACAGTGCACTATTTTGGACCAGAGCCCTACTGGCCTTGGTCAACAGTAGTGCAATAGGGAGTAGGGTGCCATTTAGGACAGTTCTGAATAAATCAGTCTACAGTTTCAAGGCGGCAGTAGTGGAGATGGTATTTAATTGCTTTGACATGAATAATGTAACTTTGTTGAAGTAATGGCTGTGTTAATTTAGGCTACAGCACTCTATGCTGAGCATTAATTAAACAATGTGAATTATTTTTCCTATTGACAAAATCTAATCGTCTTGAAAATCAGAGTGATTTTGATATAGAGTAAATTAATCAGATGTTTTAAAGTTGTATTCTTGGTTGCAAAGTAACAGTAGACTAGCCAATATACATTTCAGAATGTCACAGTCAGGTCTGTGGAGATGGTTTATCTTTAGGACCCTGCAGACGGCAGTTAATCATTTCAACAAATGGCACCTGTTAGGTTCAAAGGGGAAGCCGGGAGGCCACGGTGTTGGCGCTAGTGCACATTTTTGCGCTGAGTAAAATACACTTTTAAAGTTAATACCTACGTCCAGCTATCTTCTTCGCATTACTAAATAAAGAGCGTCGCAAAGCCACAGCAAGGCCGTCTCTTCAAATTTGTGAACAGGTTCATAGGTAAGAGAGAAAGATATTCGGGAGACAACGCATCATTGCGCCTCTCTTGCGTCGTAATCACTAACTGTAAGTCGCTCTGGATAAGAGCGTCTGCTAAATGTGTAAAATGTTAATGTACTATGAACCGTTTTTTCATTATGCACCAGATAGGCTACATTTGTATTGCAACAAAGTTTTTGTAACTGTATGTAATTTCCTGTGAGACACTTATTGAACAAGATAAACCTTAGGGATAGTGACTGCTTATGTTATTTTATCCTATCTATGTCATAAATTAGTTATTTTGTCGTTTGTGTAAATCCCAATGGGAAATCTTTATTTTTAAAACATTTTTTTGACTAACTCTAGTCATATTTCATAAGCTATAGTCAAATACTTCCTGATATATTTGTCACGACCAATTTCCTGCTTCTGGCATCGTTTTACACCCTCGAGCCGAAAGAGATTTTAGTAGATAAAGGAACGTGTTTAAAAACCACTCAAATTTACTTGGGAATTAAATGAGAGTTCCGTTTAGGGCTTACAGTGCCTTCAATAATTATATGGTTACTTACTTTCAAAAGCCTATTTATTATAGACATCGTTGAAAGTGTAACAATGTTGCAGTTTCATGTTCACTTGGTGTCTGTAGTATCTAGCAGTAGCATGGATGGCATATATCACTCCTCACCTGTTTCCAACCCTTTGTACTGTCTCTGGTATGTAAATGGCTGGTTAACCAGATTTATGGGTGGACCTCCTATTCTCACTGCATAGTGCAATTAGGATAATACACGACTTGTGTAGCGCTTTTCAGTGAGCCAAAGTCGCTTTTCAATAGTAGAAACTAAACAAAAAACGGAGATTAAAACAAAACAACGCCAGACTAACATCAGGAAGAAATAAAAACAAGAAACAAAGACGAGGGGTAGGGCTAGAAGGGAAGTGTATGAGTGAACGAGTAGGTGTTGTGTGTGTGTGTGTGTGTTGGGGGGGGTCTTAAGGGTAGTTCCATGGTGAAGAGATGGGGCTTTAGGAGGGACTGAAAGATGGTGATGGACTCAGTCATGGATGGTTGGAGGGAGTCCCGCTGCCTTGGAGCAACCCTGGAAAATGCCATGTCACCAAAACTCTGGAGCTTGGACCTGGGAACGGCAAGGTGGCCTGCTGTGGTGGAACAGAACCATTTGGAGCTTATGGAGGGAGCTTGAGTTGATGCCGGAGAGTAGCGAGTTGCAGTAGTCGAAACGGGAGGAGGATGAGGGTTTCAGCGGCAGGACGGGAAAGGGAGGACCAGACTTTGGCATTATTGCGGAGGTGGAAGAATGAGGTTTTGACAGTCTGTCGGATGTGGTGGACGAAGGAGAGGGTGGAGTCCAGGATGATGCAAAGGTTGCGTGCGTGGGGTGAGGGAGAGAATGGTGTCATCAATGTTTGCCAACTTTGCTGAGTGCGGTTTTGGTTCCTATGAGGAAGCTCAGTTTTTGTCACTGATCAAATCAAATCAAATTTTATTTGCCACATGCCCCGAATACAACCGGTGCAGACATTACAGTGAAATGTGAGAAAAATGGGGTGAGAGAAAAAAAGAGCAGAGATAAAATAACAGTAGGGAGGCTATATATACAGGGGGGGTACCGGTGCAGAGTCAATGTGCGGAGGCATCGGCTAGTTGAGGTAGTTGAAGTAATATGTACATGTGGGTAGAGTGAAAGTGACTATGCATAAATAATTAACAGAGTAGCAGCAGCGTAAAAAGATGTGGTGGAGGGTGGGGGGGCAGTGCAAATAGTCAGGGTAGCCATGATTAGCTGTTCAGGAGTCTTATGGCCTGGGGGTAGAAGCTGTTGAGAAGTCTTTTGGACCTAGACTTGGCACTCCGGTACCGCTTGCCGTGCAGTAGCAGAGAGAACAGTCTATGACTAGGGTGGCTGAAGTCTTTGACAATTTTGAGGGCCTTCCTCTGACACCGCCTGGTATAGAGGTCCTGGATGGCAGGAAGCTTGGCCCCAGTGATGTACTGGGCCGTACGCACTACCCTCTAGTGCCTTGCGGTCAGAGGCCGAGCAGTTGCCATACCAGGCAGTGATGCAACCGGTCAGGATGCTCTCGATGGTGCAGCTGTAGAATTTTTTGAGGATCTGAGGACCCATGCCAAATCTTTTCAGTCTCCTGAGGGGGAATAGGCTTTGTCGTGCCCTCTTCACGACTGTCTTGGTGTGTTTGGACCATGATAGTTTGTTGGTGATGTGGACACCAAGGAACTTGAAGCTCTCAACCTGTTCCACTACAGCCCCGTCGATGAGAATGGGGGCGTGCTCAGTCCTCTTTTTTTTTTCTTTCTTGTAGTCCACAATCATCTCCTTTGTCTTGGTCACGTTGATGGAGAGGTTGTTATCCTGGCACCACACGGCCAGGTCTCTGATCTCCTCCCTATAGGCCGTCTCATCGTTGTCGGTGATCAGGCCTACCACTGTTGTGTCGTCGGCAAACTTAATGATGGTGTTGGAGTCGTGCCTGGCCATGCAGTCATGGATGAACAGGGAGTACAGGAGGGGACTGAGTATGCACCCCTGAGGGGCCCCCGTTTTGAGGATCAGTGTGGCAGATGTGTTGTTACCTACCCTTACCACCTGGGGGCGGCCCGTCAGGAAGTCCAGGATCCAGTTGCAGAGGGAGGTGTTTAGTCCCAGGATCCTTAGCTTAGTGATGAGCTTTGAGGGCACTATGGTGTTGAATGCTGAGCTGTAGTCAATGAATAGCATTCTCACGTAGGTGTTCCTCTTGTCCAGGTGGGAAAGGGCAGTGTGGAGTGCAATAGAGGTTGCATCATCTGTGGATCTGTTGGGGCGGTATGCAAATGTAAGTGGGTCTAGGGTTTCAGGGATAATGGTGTTGATGTGAGCCATGACCAGCCTTTCAAAGCACTTCATGGCTACAGATGTCAGTGCTACGGGTCAGTAGTCATTTAGGCAGGTTCTTAGTGTCCTTGGGCACGGGGACTATGGTGGTCTGCTTGAAACATGTTGGTATTACAGACTGTCAGCAACGCAGATTATAGCAAAATAATATAAAGATAATAACACTAGGAATAAAGACACAATGAGTAACGATAACTTGGCTATATAAGCGTCTGCTAAATGGCATATTATTATTGTTATTATACACAAAGTACCAGTACCGAGTCGATGTGCAGTGGTACGAGGTAGTTGAGGTAGATATGTAGATTTAGGTAAAGGTAAAGTGACTAGGCAACAGGATAGATGATAAACAGTAGCAGCAGCAGCGTATGTGATGAGTCAAAAGAGTTAGTGCAAAAAGGGTCAATGCAGATAGTCCGGGTAGCTATTTAGTAGTCAAAGTTTTGCAGTCAAGAGTTTTGGCGAGGAAGGGGAGGTTGGAGATGGGGCGATAGTTTTTGAGGATGGAGGTACACTACATGGCCAAAAGTTGGAACCTCTCATTCCAAAATCATAAGCATTAATATGGAGTTGGTCCCCTCTTTGCTGTTATAACAGCCTCCACTCTTCTGGGAAGGCTTTCCACTAGATGTTGGAACATTGCTGCGTGGACTTGCTTTCATTCAGCCACGAGCATTAGAGAGGTCGGGCACTGATGTTGGGCGATTAGGCCTGGCTCGCAGTCAGCGTTCCAATTCTTCCCAAAGGTGTTCGATGGGGTTGAGGTCAGGGCTCAGTGCAGGCCAGTCAAGTTCTTCCACACCGATCTCTACAAACCATTTCTGTATGGACCTCGCTTTGTGCACGGGGGCATTGTCATGCTGAAACAGGAAAGGACCTTCCCCAAAGTGTTGCCACAAAGTTGGAAGCACAGAATCGTCTAGAATGTCATTGTATGCTGTAGAGTTAAGATTTACCTTCACAAGAACTAAGGGGCCTAGCCCGAACCATGAAAAACAGCCCCAGACCATTATTCCTCCTCCACCAAACTTTACAGTTGTGCTGACGTAGCTTCCAGGGGCAGTTTGGAACTCGGTAGTGAGTGTTGCGCTTCAGCACTCAGCGGTCCCATTCTGTGAGCTTGTGTGGCCTACCACTTCGCAGCTGAGCCGTTGTTGCTCCTAGACGTTTCCACTTCACAATAACAGCACTTACAGTTGACCGGGGCAGCTCTAGTAGGGCAGACATTTGACGAACTGACTTGTTGGAAAGGTGGCATCCTATGACGGTGCCACATTGAAAGTCACTGAGCTTTTCAGTAAGGCCATTCTACTGCCAATATTTGTCTATGGAGATTGCATGGCTGTGTGCTCGATTTTATACACCTGTCAGCAATGGGTGTGGCTGAATCCACTAATCTGAAGGAGTGTCCACATACTTTTGGCTATGTAGTGTATCTAGTCCGGCCTTCTTTAAGATGGGGGTGACTGCAGGGATGTTGTAGTCTGACGGGATGTTGTAGTCTGCAGGGATGTTGTAGTCTGACGGCACAGCTCCATGGGCGAGGGAGAGGTTGTAGTCTGCAGGGATGTTGTAGTCTGACGGGATGTTGTAGTCTGCAGGGATGTTGTAGTCTGCAGGGATGTTGTAGTCTGCAGGGATGTTGTAGTCTGCAGGGATGTTGTAGTCTGCAGGGATGTTGTAGTCTGCAGGGATGTTGTAGTCTGACGGCACAGCTCCATGGGCAAGGGAGAGGATGATGTAGGTACGGTATGGACAGAGAGCAGGCAGGCATGCTTTAATGAGAACTGTGGGTAGAGGATCCAGGGAGCAGGTTGTAATCTTGGATGACATGACGAGTTTTGAGATATAGGGAGAGTCAATGGGGGGGGCGAATGTGTGGAGTCTGTTTCAGAGGTGACTGTTGGGAGGTTGACGGGGAGGGGCAGATTGATCAGTCAGTGATGAGTTTATTTTGGTGATCTTGTCCTTGAAAAGTTGCAGAGTTCAGTGGAGGGAGTAGAGAAAGTGTCATCACGGGCTGAAGTAGTTTGCTTACTTATATTTGGCATTGCATTCACTGACAGTCATACAATGATGGCTTTGAAGTACAGTATTGTTACAAATTAGAATTACTGTAATTGTAAAAATTCCATATTTTATTGTTGTCCAAGAACAAAATATTAACAATTTGGTTATTTATTATTTGTTATTCATACATTAATGGAAGGGCAAAGTTGTTCTGAGCACGTTTTCCATACTACATGGTAGAACTAGAAAGAGTTGAAGCAACAACCCTGTCCTCCTTTTTTACATTTTAGTCATTTAGCAGACGCTCTTATCCAGAGCGACTTACAGTTAGTGAATGCATACATGTTTATTTTTTTGTTTCTTTTCATACTGGCCCCCCGTGGGAAACGAACCCACATCCCTGCCGGCCAAACCCTCCCCTACCTTGGACGATGCTTGACCAATTGTGCGCCACCCATGGGTCTCCCGGTCGCGGCCGGCTGCGACAGAGCCTGGACTCAAACCAGGATATCTAGTGGCACAGCTAGCACTGCGATGCAGTGCCTTAGACCACTGCGCCACTCGGGAGTCTTCACATGGCATTACTGACCTCTGTTACCGGTATGACAACAAGGCAAACAGGCTGTCAACATTCGAGTCAGTATTGCTCTGTGTGGCCAATGTTGGGCTCTTGAACCACACAAGTGTATTGAATCAATGATGAAGGTAGGCTTTCCTTAAGAGGACTGGCTTAAATGAATGATGAGAAAGTAAGAGTTTAAGAGGCCCTAAGCAGTAAGCCTAAGCCTATCATTATTGTGATTGATACCCCCTCATAAAGCAGGACGTTGTTGTCCAAGATCTGTTAGTGCTGTCTTGCCAGCTCCAGTGAATGACAGTAATGGATTTGGCACAACAGCACATATTAGGCCATATTCACTAGGAACCATTCATGGCTAGTTGTGGAGCTGAATCTGTCCAGGTGTGTTTGTCATTAGTCATAGTCGTGGGTGTGTTTTATGGAAGGCGTGATGTGTCATTCATTAATGTGTGTGGGAGCTGCTCAGTCAGACGACAGGTGAAGGCCCACAAGGTGACCCGCGCATCCAGGAGTGGAAGGGAAGGGAGGGTATGTGTCACGACTTCCGCCGAGGCTGCCTCCCCTCCTTGTTCGGGCAGGTTTCGGCGTTCGTCGTCACCGGCTTACTAGCTACTGCCGATCCCATTCTCATCACTCCACTTGTCATGTCTTGTCTTGTCAATCACACACACCTGGTGCTCATTCCCCTAATTAGTATGTGTATAAGTGTTCCCTCTGTTCCCCTTGTCTTTATGAGTGATTGTTTCATTGTGAGAGCGAGTAGCTCGGTTGAGCTTCTCTTCCATTTTTGTTATTGCCAAGGTGGAATATTTCCCTTGTTATAGTTTCATTTTGACGTTGGGTGCGTTTGATTTATGTAAACGGAATAAACTCTGGACTTCTGTGTTTTACCTCCTGCGCCTGACTCCTTTATTCACACCTCAACACAGTATGACCGGGGTTTACCTGGACAGGTGTGTTCTTGGCTGGAGCAGTTGGGTGCAGGCAGGTATGATTGAATTTAAAGTGGACACATTTAAAAAACATAGTCGCTTCAGCCAATTGAAATCAACAATAAAATGGTACAAATGATTGAGGACCTTAAACAAAGTCAACAGACGTATTTCCATTGTGGTTCTCAGGTGTTAATAACTGTTTACCGAGAGGTTCTGTTTGTTCTTTCACTCTCGTTCTCTCTACTCCCTCGGTTCCCTGTGTGTGTGGCTGTTCCTCTGGGACTCCACCTCCAGCCAGGAACGAGAACGCAAGGGAGAGAGAGTAGCTATGACAGTGGAGGAGTGTTATAGGAGTTGCTAGGTACACGGCTAGTACACGCTGGTTAAGAAGAGCTGACTGGACCAAATCTCTTGACATTTGGCAGGTAGTTATTATAGACATCTGGTTTTGGGTAGAGCTGCATTTAAAACTGCAATAGATTCACCTTGGTGTCAGGTGAAGAAAGTATTTGAGTCCATTTTCTGTTTCTTTGTGTTTGAGTCCAGTGTCTATTTAAGAAAATTGTTAGTAGTCTTAAATAGCTCTTCGCTGCTATTACTATGTAATGCCTCCAGTTCTAAATTAACTTTCTATTTTTCTCGCTCACTTCTCTCCCTCTGTTTCTCTCTGTCTCTCTCCCCCCCCTCCCCCAGCTGCGGCCATTTTGCATTGACCCACCACCATGCGTCTGTTCCTGCGTCGGCGCGTGTCCCCCCTGAAGCTGGCCCTGGTTGGGGGGACTCTGTTCATGGTTGTCCTCGTGGTCCTCCAGAAGGACGTGGGCTCCAAATCTGTCCAGGACCCCTGGTTCCAGGACCTGGTGGAACGCAAGGAGAGAGTGCTGGTGATGGTCCGAGGAGCAGTCAACAACCTGGGCTTCCAGGTACCTGTATGGGTCCTTTTGGTGGGGGGACTAGAGTAGTAGTGTGGGTGGGCTTAGTGACCATTATTATTATTATTATTATTATTATTATTATTATTATTTTTAAATAAAATGAAGAAAACTAATAATAACCTGGGCTTCCAGATCGGAGCTCCCCAGCCTCCACCGGTGGAGGAGCAGCAGGCCACCCCAGACCGCAACTGTCCTCCAGGTCACTACACTCAGGCGGAGCTGAAGCCAGCCCTGGAGAGGCCACAACAGGACCCCCAGGGGCCCGGGGCCGATGGGACGGGCTATGAGAAAGAAAAGATGACACCAGAGGAGGAGAAAGAGAAGGAAGAAGGGATGACTGTGAACTGTTTCAACCAGTTCTCCTCTGACCGGATCTCCCTCAGCCGTAGCCTAGGAGATGACACCCGGCCACCAGAGTAAGACTATGTCCCAATTATCTCTCCTTCCTCCCAAAGTGTGCACTTGTTCACTTCCCTTAACTGATTTGAAAGGAAATGGCTTGTATAAGAAATCTGGTTGGAACTCCCACTAGCCCATTCCTACACCAATCCAATGATTTTATACTTGTGGGAAGGAGTGAACTAGTGCACATTTCAGGAGAAACAAGATCTTATTAGAACGCACCCTAAGACTTTGGAACTAATTGTAACCATGGTGATGGAAGAAGGGTTGAGGAGTGGGTAGCGTATTACCGTTGGGCCCGAGAAACCAGCCCTTAATGTTTTGTCCATAGAGTAACCATGGTGATCGAGAGGGGTGGTGTGATACCTTGACAGCAATGAAAAGTCTGAGTGATGTTTTTTCCTAAAATATTTTTTGTGAACTCACAGTGCAGATAATATTGACCTTTTTTCCTTTTTATGACTCTCAGCTTTCTGAGAGTGAGAACACACACACACACACACACCTGGCAGTTTGGTGCCAGGACAACAACCTCTCCCTCAACGTCAGCAAGACAAAGGAGCTGATCGTGGACTACAGAAAACGAAGGGCCGAGCACGCCCCCCATCCACATCGAAAGGGCTGTAGTGGAGAGGGTCAAGAGCTTCAAGTTCCTCTGAGTCCACGTCACTAATTAATTAACATGGTCCACACACACCCACACAGTTGTGAAGAGGGCACGACAGCGCCTCTTCCCTCTCTGGGCTGAAAAGATTTGACATGGGCCCTCAGATCCTCAATGTTCTACAGCTACACCATTGAGAGCATCTTGACTGGCTGCATCACCGCTTGGTATGGCAACTGCTTGGCACCCGACCGCAAGGCGCTACAGAGGGTAGTGCGTACAGCCCAGTACATCACTGGGGCCAAGCTTCCTGCCATCCAGGACCTCTATACCAGGCGGTGTCAGAAGAAGGCCCTAAGAATTTGTCAGACTCCAGCCACCCAAGTCATAGACTGTTCTCTCTGCTACCGCACGGCAAGCGGTACCGATGCACCGTCTGGAACCAACAGGACCCTAAACAGCATCTACCCCCAAGCCATAAGGCTGCTAAATAGTTAGTCTGGGTAGCTATTGATTAACTATTTAACTATCTGCATTGACCCTTTTTGCACTAACTCTTTTGACTCATCACATACGCTGCTGCTACTGTTTATCATCTATCCTGTTGCCTAGTCACTTTACCTTTACCTAAATCTACATATCTAGCTCGTACCACTGCACATCGACTCGGTACTGATTCCCTGTGTATATAGCTAAGTTATCGTTACTCATTGTGTATTTATTCCTTGCGTTTATAATTTTTATATTATTTCTCTTTTATTCTCTCTGGATTTTTGGGAAGGGCCCGTAACTAAGCATTTCACTGTTAGTCTAAATCTGTTTATGACAGCTTGGTTTTGATTTGACACAGTCTTGCCCATTATTTTCTCCCAGGTGTGTGGAGCGTAAGTTCCGTCGCTGTCCTCCTCTCCCCACCACCAGTGTAATCATAGTGTTCCACAACGAGGCCTGGTCCACCCTGCTGCGTACCGTCTACAGTGTCCTCCACACCTCCCCTGCCACCCTGCTCACTGAGATCATCATGGTGGATGACGCCAGCACTGCAGGTTGGCATCTTTCAGGGCTTTACTGTAGCTAGCACTGGAGCCTAGCTATAGTCCTGTTAATGACTTGGGGCAAACCTTAGGGCAGCGATAATTAATCAATTCATATAATTGATTAGTGGACAACGCCAGCACCACAGGTGGGCATGATGGCTCAAGAACTGGAGCCTGACGCCATGGGTGGACTTAGAGCAGGAGATAGATAGGCCTTGGTTTAGAGCTTGACGCCACTAGGCCTTGGTTTAGAGCTTGACGCCACTAGGCCTTGGTTTAGAGCTTGACGCCACTAGGCCTTGGTTTAGAGCTTGACGCCACTAGGCCTTGGTTTAGAGCTTGACGCCACTAGGCCTTGGTTTAGAGCTTGACGCCACTAGGCCTTGGTTTAGAGCTTGACGCCACAGGCTCTTAGAGTAAAACATACTGTGGAGCCTGGGTCGTGTTCATTAGGGCACAACTTAGCCAAGCATTTTGCCATAGATAATGAAATTAATTATATTCCTTGTTTCTGAGCTCGTTCTTCGGTTTCTTGTCTACGGATCACAACTCTGTTTCAGAGCAAAGCATGTGTGACTTCATTTACACAGGCAGCTCAATTCTGATCTTTTTCACTAATTGGTGTTTTGACCAATCGGATCTGGAAAATATCTGAGGTGAAAAATACCAATAAGTGGAAAAGAAATATCAGAATTGGGCTGCCTGTTAAAACGCAGCCTACCATTATTATTAGACTGTTAACGTGTCAATGACTGGACAAGTGTCCGTAATAAAGACTAAACGAGGAGGTGCTTTATTACACAGTTGCTTGGTTAACTACAGTATAACTGCTCCTGGACCTTGGAACCTCTATCTCCTCCTGACTGTATAGGTTCGCTTCAATCTCTCACCCTGTTTTAACGACCATCTGTATACTAGCTAGCAAATTGACTGACTTAGCATGTGGTTTCTTAAATATGTTGTGGAAGAAGCGTGATGTTCGTTGTGGCCAGTGCATTGCGTACAGTGCGTCTTATTAATACTGAAACTTGTGAGACAGTTCTGTTCTCAGAGCTCTACTGTCTCCTCTTTTCTAAATATGACTGGATGTGGTTACAGTCCTATGCCATCACATTTAGACACCATGGGGTTACAGTCCTATGCCATCACATTTAAAAAGCATTGTGTTATGTAGAACAGATATGACTCCGTCAGGTAGAATTGGAAATTGTCAGCTCTATTAATTCAATTTCTATGTACATGTCATTGAACACACCCCTGCTCTCTGTCAGTTCCCTAGAGATGCTGTTCTAATGCTGTGTTCATAACATCTTGTAAATACAAGCATACGACCTGGAAAAATTCACTTGAACGCCCCTCTAACTCGTAGTGGAAAATACGTCTATCATGCCTGAGCTCAGACTTCTCCCACATGCTGAACTCTGACGTCACATACTAAGGAAATTACCTCAAACAGCTTTTTCGGCAGTTAACAACAAAACATGATTTAGGAAAATCAATCTACTAATATGGTTTCAAACACTAATTTGTTTACGAGCATGATAGCTGTACTTTTAGTTTATGGTTCATGCAGCTTCTTTGCCATTTAACCAATAGGTGTTTTCAACAAGTTCAAAGCATGTGAACACTCACAACTCGTTGCTCCCATTTTACAAGTAGTATTTTCTGAGTTTCCCACTTGTTATGAACGCAGCATTAACCTCCTGTCATTAACCCCGCCAACCCCCATGCTCCAGATCACCTAAAGAAAATGTCAGCCAAGTTCCTGGCTAAACACGATGATGCTCCAGACCTCCTGAAGAAAACACATACCTGTTATGACATTATTTTCTTCTTCCTACCAGAGCACCTGGGGACCCGGCTGGATGAGTATGTGAAACAGCTGAAGATAGTGAAGGTGGTGAGACAGCAGGAGAGGAAGGGCCTGATCACAGCCAGGCTCCTTGGGGCCAGAGGGGCACTGGGAGAGACACTCACCTTCCTGGACGCACACTGTGAGTAGTGATGGGATGGATGGATGGATGGATGGATGAATGAATGCTCGGGGACCCAGGGAGAGACACTCACCTTCCTGGATGCACACTGTGAGTAGTGATGGATGGATGGGTGAATGAATGCTCGGGGACCCAGGGAGAGACACTCACCTTCCTGGACGCACACTGTGAGTCAGTGATGGATGGATGGGTGAATGAATGCTCGGGGACCCAGGGAGAGACACTCACCTTCCTGGATGCACACTGTGAGTAGTGATGGATGGATGGGTGAATGAATGCTCGGGGACCCAGGGAGAGACACTCACCTTCCTGGATGCACACTGTGACAGCTACTAGCCAACTAGGAATAGGTGGATGGTGGCCTATGGCACACATGCTGTACACTGAGGGTCAAAAGTATTTGGACAGTGACACAGTTTTGCTTGTTTTGGCTCCGTACTCCAGCACTTTGCATTTTGAAATTATACAATGACAATGAGGTCAGATTTAAATTTAAGGGTATTTTCATCCAAATCTGGTGAACCGTTTAGAAAATTACAGCACTTTTCATAAATAGTCCCCCCATTTTAAGTAACCTAAAGTATTTAAGTAACCTAAATACATTTGTATTAAGTTATTTGGTCCCATATTCCTAGCACGCAATGACTACATAAAGCTTTTAACTCTACAAACTTGTTGGATGCATTTGCAGCTTGTTTTGGTTGTTTCAGATGATTTTGTACCCAATAGAAATGAATGGTAAGTAATGTATTGTGTCATTTTGGAGTCACTTTTATTGTAAATGAGAATAAAATATGTTTCTGGATTCTTCTACATTTAATGTGGATGCTACCATGATTACTTATGGATAATGATGACTGAAACGTGAATAATATTGAGTGAGAAAGTTAGAGGGTCAAAGATCATACCCCCAAGACATGCTAACCTCTCACTATTACAATATCACGGGAGGTTAGCATTTTATATCATACCCCCAAGACATGCTAACCTCTCACTATTACAATATCACGGGAGGTTAGCATTTCTGGGGGGGATATGATATTCATGCCTCTAACTTTCTCACTCATCAGTATTCACGATTCATTCATGCTTATCCGTAATCGCAACAAAAAATTTGTCACTGTCCACAATACTTCTGGACCTCACTGTATATGCCAGAGTCGGCATGGTTTCAAATCCAGCCACTGCCCTTTGACTCGAACTCCTCATCCTTTGCTGTCTTTCCTCCACTGTCCTATGTTCAAAAACAAAAACAATACGAAAGGAGATGGATGGAAGCACTGTCAGTAGCTAGCTCAAAAGGCCAGAGCAACACCGTTCATCCCTTATTGACCCTCTCACGTCTATTCCCTTGCCCACAAGGAAGGATCGGTGGAGGGGTAAAATGGTTCCCATGAGACCAATCCATTTACAACCATTGTGTTTCATCTGTATTTGTTTAAATGTTTAGTACAGCTTTAATACATATAATCTAATAATTGAGTTTATAAACTACTTTTAAACACTTCTATAAATCGTGCATACGAAAGTATTCTGACCCCTTGACTTTTTCAAAATGTTGTTACGTTACAGCCTTATTCTAAAATGGATTAAATAAAAATCCTCAGCAATCTACACACAATACCCCATAATGACAAAGCGAAAACAGGTTTTTTGATTTTTTTAAACAAACAAACAAATACCTTATTTACATAAGTATTCAGACCCTTTGCTATGAGACTCGAAATTGAGTTCAGGTGCATCCTGTTTCCATTGATCACCCTTGAGATATTTCTACAACTTGATTGGAGTCCACCTGTGGTAAATTCAATTGATTGGACATGATTTGGAAAGTCACACACCTGTCTATATAAGGTCCCACAGTTGACAGTGCATGTCAGAGCAAAAACCAAGCCATGAGGTCGAATTAATTGTCCGTAGAGCTCAGAGACAGGATTGTGTCTAGGCACAGATCTGGGGAAGGGTACCAAAACATTTCTGCAGCATTGAAGGTCCCCAAGAACACAGTGGCCTCCATCATTCTTAAATGGAAGAAGTTTGGAACCGCCTGGCCAAACTGAGCAATCGGGGGAGAAGGGCCTTGGTCAGGGAGGTGACCAAGATCCCGATGGTCACTTTAACAGAGCTCCAGAGTTCCTCTGTGGAGTTGGGAGAACCTTCCAGAAGGACAACCATCTCTGCAGAACTCTACCAATCAGGCCTGTATGGTAGAGTGGCCAGAAGGAAGCCACTCCTCAGTAAAAGCCACATGACAGCCCGCTTGGAGTTTGCTAAAAAGGCACCTAAAGGACTCTCAGACCATGAGAAACTAGATTCTCTGGTCTGATGAAACCAAGATTGAGCTCTTTAGCCTGAATGCCAAGCATCACGTCTGGAGGAAGCCTGGCACCATCCCTACGGTGAAGCATGGTGGTGGCAGTATCATGCTGTGGGGGTGTTTCTCAGCGGCAGGGACTGGGAGACAAGTCAGGATCGAAAGATGAACGGAGCAAAGAACAGAGATCCTTGATGAAAACCTGCTCCAGAGCGCTCAGGACCTCAGACTGGGGCAACGGTTCACCTTCCAACAGGACAACGACCCTAAGCACACAGCCAAGACAATGCAGGAGTGGCTTCAGGACAAGTCTCTGAATGTCTTTAAGTGGCCCAGCCAGAGCCTGGACTTGAACCTGATCGAACATCTCTGGAGAGACCTGAAAATAGCTGTGCAGTGACGCTCCCCATCCAACCTGACAGAGCTTAAGAGGATCTGCAGAGAAGAATGGGAGAAACTCCCCAAATACAGGTGTGCCAAGCTTGTAGCGTCATACCCAAGAAGACTCGAGGCTGTAATCTCTGCCAAAGGTGGAGGCACCTGGGGTCTGTTGAGGCGAGAAGGATAGCCAGGAGGATGCAACGTTACAAAACATTCACATAGAATAGTATTGTGTAGAGTATATATGATTTTCTGTCATGTAGAATTGGGAATGGAGTCAGCTTCATTCATTACGTCTCTATCTGCAATGTTCCACAACGTTTGTCTACTGAATCTCCTTGTACTTTGTTTGTAAAAAAATAGATTTTTTATTTAACTACTGAACACTACCCTCCTCTCCCCTCCCAAGGTGAGTGTTTCCATGGCTGGCTGGAGCCCCTGCTGGCTCGTATCGTAGAGGAGCCCACGGCTGTGGTCAGCCCAGAGATCACCACCATCAACCTGAATAACTTTGCCTTCAACAAGCCTGTAGCCACCGCTAAGGCCCACAACAGAGGAAACTTTGACTGGAGCCTCACCTTCGGCTGGGAGGGCATCCCCGAGCATGAGAGGAACAGACGCAAAGATGAGACCTACCCCGTCAAGTAAGGGCTAGGGACCCACCAAACATGTTTTATATCATTTACCCTTTATTTAACCCCTTAAAATCCCATGAGGAATCGAACGAGACCTGGCAAATGGTGTGTATGCATAGTGAAGTTAATGATATGTTAATGAAAAGCTCACAATTCAGCATGTATAATAACATAATATAACATTAACATATTACACAATATTATATCATTCAAACAGCGTTAATAAAGTGGACTATATAAAATACTTAAGATAGTCTAAAACAGAGCATATACACTGAGTGTACAAAACATTACGAACACCTGCTCTTTCCATGACATATACTGACCAGGTGAAAGCTATGATCCCTTATTGATGTCACTTGTTAAATCCACTTCAATCAGTGTAGATGAAGGGGAGGAGACAGGTTAAAGAAGGATTTTTAAGCCTTGAGGCAATTTGAGACATGGATTGTGTATTTGTGCCATTTAAGACAAAATATATGTGCCTTTTGAACTGGATATGGTGGTAGGTGCCAGGCGCACCGGTTGTGTCAAGAACTGCAACGCTGCTTGGTTTTTCACTCTCCACAGTTTCCCTGTGTGTATCAAGAATGGTCCACCACCCAAAGTACATCCAGCCAACTTGACACAACTGTGGGCATCCCTGTTGAACGCTTTCGACACCTTGAAGAGTCTTTGCCCCAATGAATTGAGGCTGTTCTGAGGGAAAAGTGGGGTGCAACTCAATATTAGGAAGGTGTTCTTAATGTTTTGTAGACTTGTTGTAATAAACATTATCTCATGCTTTTGCATTGCATTGACACCATTTGCCACCTCTGCGGGTCTGTTCCTTCAGAACTCCAACATTTGCCGGTGGTCTCTTCTCCATCTCCAAGAAGTACTTTGAACACATCGGGACGTACGACGATAAGATGGAGATCTGGGGGGGTGAGAATGTGGAGATGTCCTTCAGGGTTAGTTTCCCCTCTGCCCTTTCCTCTAACAGTGTTAATAAAGTGGAATATATCAAGTACTTAAGTGAGTCTAAAACACTGAGCCATATATAGAGTTTAGTCATTATGGTTTCTCAAAGACATTCTGTTTCTGTTGATTATTACCTCAATTAAATTGGTTGAATGGTGTCATGTGACCTCGACATTGTATATGGCTCTGGTCTTAAATAATCATCCTTGTTTCTACAAATCTCCCAACTTAATTGTACATGTTGGAATGATTGAAATGACATGTACTGTAAATTGAGTATGGTGTGAACATGTGTGTCTGCAATGGGAATTTCCAGGTGAAGAAAAGTGACAGCAGTCATGGGTAAAGTCAATCAAAAATCAATCAATCGGGTTAATTACAAGTTGCAACCAGGAGACCCCACCCAGCACAGAAGCAGAGAAAATGTCTAACTGGCCTCTTGGAGACAAGCCCTTAATATCCTAATCAGACATACATCACCAAATGTTCTGTAAACACCAGCCCCAGAGGCTTCTGGGAAGTCAAAACAGACTTCAGCTGCTACAGAATCAGTGTTCACAGAAAGTCATCAATACAATAGTAAATAATCAGTGTGTCCTTCGTCATTGTACCTCCAGTGACAAAGCAGGTCACTAAGTTATCCAGCTAACTGTGATCAACTTTCTGACATCATCCCACCCCCCCAGGTGTGGCAGTGTGGGGGCCAGCTGGAGATCATTCCGTGTTCTGTGGTGGGTCACGTGTTCCGTACCAAGTCCCCCCACACCTTCCCTAAAGGCACTGAGGTCATCACACGGAACCAGGTACGACTAGCAGAGGTCTGGATGGACGACTACAAACGCATCTTCTACCGACGCAACAGTAACGCTGCGAAGATGGCTAAAGAGGTATGCCCATGTTCTCAGTCAACTCCAAGTTTCATATACTGTACTGTTAGATATAGTGCTGTGCAATAAACGTCTACTAAAGATGCAACCAGAACGCTGCTCAAATGGCACAAGAGGTGAGAGTACAAGGGTTAGTTAAGCCCATGGCTTGTTTTCATTTACTCCAAGTTCCATAATACTATTAGATAATCTTGTGTTGCCAGATTTGGTAATCTCACATTCGCTCGACACAAAAGGAACATCTTAATCAAGGTTAACTGTAAGCCAACACACTACTGCACGTAATGCGTGTCTGCGCATACCGCAATCTGTTTATAAGAAATTAATATGCATCTGGAGTAGGCTAAAATACATGTTTTTATGAGTGCCTATATATGATATATATATGGGGTTCAAGTTAACGGTCAGTGCACAGATTGAAGAAGCCACTTGTTCCAGAGTTCCCCTCTCACTCATTTCCACTACTCTGTGTTGCAGAAAGAGTTTGGTGACATCTCAGAGCGGGTGGATCTCAGGGACAGCCTGCAGTGTAAGAACTTCACCTGGTATCTGAATAATATCTACCCTGAGATGTTCATACCAGACCTCACCCCAACCAAGTTTGGAGCGGTAAGTCTTGTTCCCGAATCCCTTCAGGTGTAACACACACACACACACACACACACAGACTCACTCCCTTCAGTTGTGTTCCGTTGTGCCTCAGGGAAGTTCTGTACAGCAGTGCATGTTTATTTGCTGTGTTGATATTGTGTGTGTGTGTGTGTGTGTGTGCAGATTAAGAACTCTGGCACTCAGAGCTGTCTGGATGTAGGAGAAAACAACCAAGGAGGAAAGCCACTGATCATGTACACGTGCCACAACATGGGGGGAAACCAGGTACTGTACACATGCCACAACATGGGGGGAAACCAGGGACTGTACACGTGCCACAACATGGGGGGGCAACCAGGGACTGTACACGTGCCACAACATGGGGGGAAACCAGGGACTGTACACGTGCCACAACATGGGGGGGCAACCAGGGACTGTACACGTGCCACAGCATGGGGGGAAACCAGGTACTGTACACGTGCCACAACATGGGGGGGCAACCAGGTACTGTACACGTGCCACAACATGGGGGGGAAACCAGGGACTGTACACGTGCCACAACATGGGGGAGCAACCAGGTACTGTACACGTGCCACAGCATGGGGGGAAACCAGGTACTGTACACGTGCCACAACATGGGGGGGCAACCAGGGTCTGTACACGTGCCACAACATGGGGGGGAAACCAGGTACTGTGCACGTGCCACAACATGGGGGGAAACCAGGTACTGTACACGTGCCACAACATGGGGGGCAACCAGGGGACTGTACACGTGCCACAACATGGGGGAAACCAGGTACTGTACACGTGCCACAACATGGGGGGAAACCAGGTACTGTACACGTGCCACAACCTTGGGGGGAAACCAGGTACTGTACACGTGCCACAACATGGGGGGGCAACCAGGGACTGTACACGTGCCACAACATGGGGGGCAACCAGGTACTGTACACGTGCCACAACATGGGGGGGCAACCAGGGACTGTACACGTGCCACAACATGGGGGGAAACCAGGTACTGTACACGTGCCACAACATGGGGGGAAACCAGGTACTGTACACGTGCCACAACATGGGGGGAAACCAGGTACTGTACACGTGCCACAACATGGGGGGGCAACCAGGGACTGTACACGTGCCACAACATGGGGGGGCAACCAGGTACTGTACACGTGCCACAACATGGGGGGGGCAACCAGGGACTGTACTGTCACTGGTTGTGTGGTAGATGGTGACTCAGTATTTACTCTCATTGAATTGGGTTATGTCTATTTTGGAACAAGTAGGCTTAATGTATTCAAGGCTTAATGAACCCTTATCATAAAGACTTTATAAATGCTCTGTAAGCCTTCAGAAGGTTTTAAAAGGGACCCGTTTTATAGGGAGAGTTTGTCTCAGACTTTGTATCTCTCCTCTGTCTCCCCAGTACTTTGAGTATACGTCCCATAAGGAGCTGCGTCACAACATAGGGAAGCAGCTGTGTCTGCAGGCCTACCCCCAGCCAGACCAGGTTAAGATAGAGCTCTGTACGCTGAAGGGCCAAGGGACCAGCGTGGCCCCACAACAGGAGTGGGTCTTTACAGAGGTAAGGAAAGATTACCTGGACAAGCATGCATACACGCACACACATATTTATACATACTGCCTTCAAAGTATTATACTTTATTTTACAAACTCTTATACTAAAAGGGCATTATCATAATTTTCACAAATTCACAGTATTATTCCAACCTCATAGTGTGGAAATATAAATACAGTACCGTCAGAAAGTATACACACCCCTTGACTTTTTCCACATTTTGTTGTGTTACAAGGTGGGATTAAAATGGATGTAATTGAGATTTTGTGTCACTGGCCTACAGACAATAATACCCCATAATGTCAAAGTGGAATTATGTTTTTAGAAAAGTTTACAAATGTCATTAAAAATGAAAATCTGAAATGTTTTGAGTCAATAAGTATTCAACCCCTTTGTTATGGCAAGCCTAAATAAATTCAGGAGTAGAAATGTGCTTAAGTCACATAAGTTGCATGGACTCACTCTGTGTGCGATAATAGGGTTTAACATGATTTTTGAATGACTACCTCATCTCTGTACCCCACGCATACAATTATCTGTAAGGTCCCTCAGTCGAAGAGTGAATTTCAAACACAGATTCTACCACAAAGACCAAGGAGGTTTTCCAATAAAAATAAATGTAAAAAAAGCAGACATCCCTTTGAGCATGGTGAAGTTATTAATTATACTTTGGATGGCGTATCAATACACCCAGTCACTACAAAGATACAGGCGTCCTTCCTAACTCAGTTGCCGGAGATGAAGGAAACCGCTCAGGGATTTCAACATGAGGCCAATGGTGAATTTAAAACAGTTAGTTTAATCGCTGTGATCTGAGAAAAATGAGGACGGATCAACAACATTTGTAGTTACTCCACAATACTAACCTAATTAACAGTGAAAAGGAAGCTTGTACAGAATTTAAATATTCCAAAACATGCATCCTATTTGCAACAAGGCACTAAAGTAATACTGCAAAAAAATATGGCAAAGCAATTAAGTTGAATACCACTGTCCATATTTTCAAGCATAGTGGTGGCTGCATCATCTTATGGGTATGCTTGTAATTGTTAAGGACTGGAGAGTTTCAGGATAAAAAAGAAACGGAATGGAGCTACGCACAGGCAAACTCCTAAAGGAAAACCTGCTTCAGTCTGCTTTACACCAGACACTGAGAGATGATTTCACGTTTCAGCAGGACAATAACCTTAAACACAAGGTCAAACCTACACTGGAGTTGCTTACCAAGAAGACAGTGAATGTTCCTGAGTGGCAGAGTTACTGTTTTGACTAGCGATGATCAACAACCAATTTGACAGCTTGAAGAATTTTGAAAAAAATAATGGGCAAATGTTGCACAATCCAGGTGTGGAAAACTCTTACGAGACTTACTTAGAAAGACTCACAGCTGTAATCACTGCCAAAGGTGCTTCTACTAAGTATTGACTCAGGGGTGTGAATACTTATGTAAATGAGATATTTCTGTATTTCATTTTCAATAAATTTGCTAACATTTCTAAAAACATATTTTACTTTGTCATTATGGGGGATTGTGTGTAGGTGGGCGAGAAGGCAGGCTGTAACACAACAAAATGTGGAATAAGTCAAGGGGTATGAATACTTTCTGAAGGCACTGTGTGTGTAAATGTGTATATGTATGTACAGTACCAGTCAAAAGTTTGGACACCTACTCATTCAAGGGTTTTTCTTTATTTTTACTATTTTCTACATTGTAGAATAATAGTGAAGACATCAAAACTATGAAATAACACACATGGAATCATGTAGTAACCAAAAAAAGTGTTAGATCACCCTTTGCCTTGACAGCTTTGCACACTCTTGGCATTCTCTCAACCAGCTTCATGAGGAATGCTTTTCCAACAGTCTTGAAGGAGTTCCCACATATGCTGAGCACTTGTTGGCTGCTTTTCCTTCACTCTGCGGTCCAACTCATCCCAAACCATCTCAATTGGGTTGAGGTCGGGTGATTGTGGAGGCCAGGTCATCTGATGCAGCACTCCATCACTCTCCTTATTGGTCAAATAGCCCTTACACAGCCTGGAGGTGTCATGTTTTGACAGTGTCAACAGCAAATCACCCCCACACCATCACACCTCCTCCCTGCTTCACGGTGGGAACCACACATGCCGGTCTAATGTCCATTGCTCTTGTTTCTTGGCCCAAGCAAGTCTCTTCTTCTTATTGGTGTCTTTTAGTAGTGGTTTCTTTGCAGCAATTCGACCATGAAGGCCTGATTTCACGCAGTCTCCTCTGAACAGTTGATGTAGAGATGTCTGTTACTTGAACTCTGTGAAGCATTTATTTGGGCTGCAATCTGAGGTGCAGTTAACTCTAATGAACTTATCCTCTGCAGCAGAGGTAACTCTGGGTCTTCCATTCCTGTCGTGGTCCTCATGAGAGCCGGTTTCATCATAGCGCTTGATGGTTTTTGCGACTGCACTTGAAGAAACTTTAAAAGTTCTTGAAATTTTCCGTATTGACTGACCTTCATGTCTTAAAGTAATGATGGACTGTCAATTCTCTCTGCTTATTTGAGCTGTTCTTGCCATAATATGGACTTGGTCTTTTACCAAATAGGACTATCTGCTGTATACCACCCCTACCTTGTCACAACACAACTGATTGGCTCAAACGCATTAAGAAGGAAAGAAATTCCACAAATTAACTTCTAACAAGGCACACCTGTTAATTGAAGTGCATTCCAGGTGACAACCTCATGAAGCTGGTTGAGAGAATGCCAAGAGCGTGCAAAGTTGTCATCAAGGCAAAGGGTGGCTACTTTGAAAAATCTAAAATCTATTTTGATTTTGTTTAACACTTTTTTTTGGTTACTACATGATTCCATATGTGTTATTTCATAGTTTGTCTTCACAATTATTCTACAATGTAAAAAATAAAGAAAAACCCTGGAATGAGTAGGTGTCCAAACTTTTGACTGGTTGTGTGTGCGCACACGGACACTACCGTTCAAAAGTTTGGGGTCACTTAGAAATGTCCTTGTTTTCCATGAAAACATACATGAAATGAGTTTTTGAATAGGAAATATAGCAAAATGAATAGGAAATGTAGTCATTGACAAGGTTTAGAAATAATGAGTGTGTCCTTCAAACTTTGCTTTCGTCAAAGAATCCTCCATTTGCAGCAATTACAGCCTTGCAGACCTTTGGCATTCTAGTTGTCAATTTGTTGAGGTAATCTGAAGAGATTTCACCCCATGCTTCCTGAAGCACCTCCCCACAAGTTGGATTGGATTGATGGGCACTTCTTACGGACCATACGTTCAAACTGCTCCCACAACAGCTCAATAGGGTTGCGATCCAGTGACTGTGCTGGCCACTCCATTATAGACAGAATACCAGCTGACTGCTTCTTCCCTAAATAGTTCTTGCATAGTTTGGAGCTGTGCTTTGGGTCATTGTCCTGTTGTAGGAGGAAATTGGCTCCAATCAAGCGCCCGTCCACAGGGTATGGCGTTGCAAAATGGAGTGATGGCCTTCCTTCTTCAAGATCCCTTTTACCCTGTACAAATATCCCACTTCACCACCACCAAAGCACCCCCAGACCATCACATTGCCTCCACCATGCTTGACAGATGGCATCAAGCACTCCTCCAGCATCTTTTCATTTGGTCTGCGTCTCGCATATGTTCTTCTTTGTGATCCGAACCCCTCAAACTTCGATTTGTCTGTCCATAACACTTTTTTCCAATCTTCCTCTGTCTAGTGTCTGTGTTCTTTTGCCCATCTTAATTTTTATTTTTATTGGCCAGTCTGAGATATGGCTTCTTCTTTGCAACTCTGCCTAGAAGGTCAGCATCCCGGAGTCGCCTCTTCACTGTTGATGTTGAGACTGGTGTTTTGCGGGTACTATTTAATGAAGCTGCTAGTTGAGGACCTGTGAGGCGCCTGTTTCTCAAACTAGACACTAATGTATTTGTCCTCTTGCTCAGTTGTGCACCGGGGCCTCCCACTCCTCTTTCTATTCTGGTTAGAGCCAGTTTGCGCTGTTCTGTGGAGGGAGTAGTACACAGCGTTGTACGAGATCTTCAGTTTCTTGGCAATTTCTCGCATGGAATAGCCTTCATTTCTCAGAACAAGAATAGACTGACGAGTTTCAGAAGAAAGTTATTTGTTTCTGGCCATTTTGAGCCTGTAATCGAACCCACAATTGCTGATGCTCCAGATACTCAACTAGTCTCAAGAAGGCCAGTTTTATTGCTTCTTTAATCAGCACAACAGTTTTCAGCTGTGCTAACATAACTGCAAAAGTGTTTTCTAATGATCAATTAGCCTTTTTAAAATGATAAACTTGGATTAGCAAACACAACGTACCATTGGAACACAGGACTGATGGTTACTGATAATGGGCCTCGGTACGCCTATGTAGATATTCCATTAAAAATCAGCCGTTTCCAGCTACAATAGCCATTTACAACATTAACAATGTCTACACTGTATTTCTGATCAATTTGATGTTATTTTAATGGACAAAAAAATTGCTTTTCTTTCGAAAACAAGGACATTTCTAAGTGACCCCAAACTTTTGAACGGTAGTGTATATGTGTATCAAATCAAATGTTATTTGCCACATGCGCCGAATACAACAGGTGTAGACATTACCGTGAAATGCTTACTTACCTTTGTGTGTGTGTGTAGACAAACACACACACACGTATATGTATATATGCTGGGTGGAGGGACATTTTAGACTCATTCTTGAAGAGTGCTTTTGCCAATCATGTGGATAATGAAATACATTTCATCTGCTTAGGTAACTATCTGTTAACATTCTGTCACAACGCAAAAGAGATTAGGTGTAGAGTGATGACATAGCCGCAGTACATGGTCTAACTCTGTAGTTAACGTGGTCCTCTGTAGCTCAGCTGGTAGAGCACGGCGCTTGTAACGCCAAGGTAGTGGGTTCGATCCCCGGGACCACCCATACACAAAAATGTATGCACGCATGACTGTAAGTCGCTTTGGATAAAAGCGTCTGCTAAATGGCATATTAATTTAATTAATTAACTCTCTGCCCTCTCAAGGAGAATCTCCTCCAGAACCCAGCCAGTGGAAAGTGCTTACTCCTGATAGGGGGCCAGATAGTGATGTACTACTGCAACGCAGCTGATCTCAACCAGCACTGGACATTCAGTTGACCTCCCTGAACTTTAACCCCTGACCTTAACCAGAACTGAAGCTTGTACTGGACCTTGACCCCTCTACCAGCCCATCCTCCCATAGACTCAGGGTCAAGCAGGAAGGGCCAGTTCCAGCTGAGGACAACAGGACAGGACCATATGCCACTGGAGAACAGAAAATTGCTGACCTGAGAGGAGTGGACTAGTAGAACATGGAGTACTGCATACCTATGTGAAGGCGCTCAGGATTTAACCTCTGACTGTTTTAACTATATTTATGATGGAGACTCAGGAATGAAGGTTGGAGGTGGTCTGGTTCCTTCTTGTGGAGGGTGTGAATTAATACTGCAGCCTGGGTTGTGTTCAGTAGGGAGAAAATGTTTTGAAGCAGAGTGAAACTGGGAGGTCCATTCCTACCTGAACTTGTCCAATGAGAACAGATTTTAATTTTTTGTTGCAAAACATTTTGCTACGGTATACCCTACTGAACATGACCCTGAACTGGCAGGCGCCTATATCCTCAACCCAGCTAATATGGTAGGGAGAGGTCCATCACAGACCACTAGTACCTTAACACAGAAGTTCCTTCTCTTTATACTCCAGATTTGTTATATTTGTTTTGTTTGTGTTTAACTTACAGTATGTTTGTCAGGGAATTAATGTAGACATGAATGTTGTTGCTGTGACAATGCAAATATCTGCCAAAGGGAGAGGTGTAAAAAGGGGAGGGGGGGGGGGGAGATATTCTAAATCATGATAAATATTCCTATAAACATATGAAGGAATGGAAATTGAATGAGTACTTTTGGGGTTTTTTAATTGAGTTTGAATCTTGTTTTATTTTTATTAACATCATGCATTCAATAAGACTTGTAAACTTCACCCTTTGTTTGGCCACCTGAAATTAATAAAAACAAGAAGATTGTGTATTACAGCCAGCATTTGATAACATGGCTTTCCAACACTGTTTACCTATGTGATGCTTGGTTGGTTTCTACCAGACTGTCTCTAGTTCTTTGTTGTTTTGTTTCTGGTTATGTACTACTTTACATGTGGCATGAACTGAAAGTACTGTATATTCAAAACACAATGCTATCATTTAAATTGTCTGGCGAGGTAACTAATGGATGCTGAATATCATGCTCTGGTCTTGTGTCCGTTCCTATGTGACATTCATACTGTTTGATTCCAGTTCAACTTTATTACGCTGGAAATAAGAACCGGGACCATATCAGAACCCACACGCTGATAAGAGACTTTCGGTAAGTCCCAAATGCTACACCATGCAGTGTCCCAAATGCTACACCATTCACTATAGTGAATTACTTTTGACGAGGACCTGTAGGGATCTGGTCAAAAGCAGTGCACTATGTAGGCAATAGGGTGCCATTTGGGACGTAAGATTTCCTACAATAATAAACCTTGCTCCTTGTGACGGAGTGAGCTGTTGAATAGGCTAGTTAATGATAAATATATCTTGCTCGCACAATTTGTTTGCGCAACAATGTTTGTGCAAGGAGTGGTTTCGGACTCTTAAGGTCATTCCTTAAATGAATTATAACTTAGACAAGTTCTAAGTTAAAGAATACTAAGAAAATGAACGTGTGTTAGACTGACTAATCTTGAGAAAGTTTAACACAAAACATGGCATTTATTTATATTTGGAAATGAAAGTTGAGTGTTGGCTAGCCTCGGCTCCAGCCTGTGGCTGAGGGTTGTCAAACCAGGGCCCGGTTTCCCGATAGCGATGGAATTTAGGCTTACGAGTATTTCAACATTGCATCTTTCCTACAACCGCCGAAGATGTAACATGCGTTGCCCAAAATACCACGCAGAGAAAACGGTCACTAACTGCGTTGTTGGCTCAAGTGTCGATATTGATAGGATCGAAAGGAAGTGCTCAGGTCAGCTTTCTCCATTCAATTCTTACCTTTCAATGATATTGAAATCAATTTCATGTTCATTTAATTGTTTTATTTTGCTATTTGTCTACTACCAAATGTTTTGTAAACTGTGTATATTAAGACAAAACATTAAGAACACCTTCCTCATATTGAGTTGCCCCCTCAAATCCGCCTCAATTGGTCTGGACATGGACTCTACAAGGTGTCAAGCGTTCCACAGGGATGCTGGCCCATTTTGACTCCAATCCTTCCCACAGTTGTGTCAAGTTGACTGGATGCCCTTTGGGTGGTGAATCATTCCTGATACACCCGGGAAACGGTTGAACGTGAAAAACCCAGCAACGTTGCAGTTCTTGACGCAAACCGGTGCGCCTGGCACCTACTACCATACCCCCTTCAAAGGCACTTAAATATTTTGTCTTGCCCATTCACCCTCTGAATGTCACACATACACAATCCATGTCTCAATTGTCTCAAAGCTTAAAACTCCTTTAACCTGTCTCCTACCCTTCATCTACACTGATTTGAAGTGGATTTAACAAGTGACATTAATAAGGGATCATAGCTTTCACCTGGACACCTGGTTAGTCTGTCATGGAAAGAGCACGTATCCTTAATGTTTTGTATACTCAGTATTTCATGTGTAGCCTAACATGCCAAATCTTGATTTAGTGCATTATTTATAGGGTAAGCGTTAGAAGAAGACGCCTCAATATTTGCAGCCATCGGTGATATCTCTCTAGGGGCTGATACGTCGTCAGTATTGTGGAATAATTATAATGTTAAGGTAAGATCTGAGTGGAGAAAGCTGACCCGAGAGCAGCGCTGCGTTTCTTTCCATCCTAACAGTATCAACACTATGCCTCAATGATGCACTTAGCGAACGTTCTCTCTCTGTGGTGTTGTAGGAAAGATGCATCGTTAAAACAGTTCCATCGCTATCGGGAAATCGGGCCCTGGTCTGTTGGAATGTGGAGATGCAGCTAATGTGGGGAGTTGTCTTTCATGCCTTGCCTATGTCACATGCCTTGCATCAACCCTTTTATTTTTGCACTGACTCTATGCACACTCACAGGACTCTACACACTCACATTGACACTCCAACTCACACACTTAATTTGCTCACACATACACATAACACGCGCACACACACACTCGCATACAATCATCATACTCTGTTTATCATATATCCTGATGCCTAATCACCTTTCTCCTATACATATCACATTGAGACATTATTTATTTGCAACAATAGGTGGCAGCAATGCATTGCTGAATATTTCTACTATGCAACGATGAGTTACATTTTTATCCTATCTCACACACACTCCACTGTTCTGTTACTGGCTGGACCTGGACCCTTTGTGAGTGAACGAGACAACACAACACAGAGGGTAAGTTCACACACAAAGACTGACTCCAACATCTTCCTTTTGCTATTGTTGTATGTCTTGCTGTCTTTCAGCAGCAGAGAGGGATCCAAGCTTGACATACAGAGACAACACACCAGATGGCGAAGATGAGTGGTGTTCCTGAGCGTCTCACCCATTCTGAGGTATTTGGTCAGCTGAGGAGAGAGCTGTCCCATTCATCTGACTCGCACATCTTCATCATACTGGGAGCCTCAGTGAGTACTGTAGTAGTTACCCTGTTTGTGCTCTTCCTAACATGTTTGGCATGACATTGAGTGACAAGGAGTTGGTATGATAGCACTAACAGACTGGCACTCAGGCTAAGTAGTAGTCCATCTTTTCTGGTAACAGTGAACCTTTTCCCTGTGGTATGTTCTGTACAGTTCTGTTCTACAAGTGCAGAGACATGGGATACATAGAGTACATTCCAATGTTCATACTAGAATACCACGTCTTAGACAGCATACTACCAGTATACTGCTTCATTGCTGGAAGTGTTCTAGTGTGAATGTTGAAGCACAGCCAATAGCCATGGTTCTACAGTATTTAAAAGGAAGTTACTGATTTGTTGCACTGCTTCACTGTGGGATAAGAGTGAGTTCCTTTGAGATTTGCTTTAAGATCAACCACTTGACCTAACAACTCAGTAGTTACACTACTGATTAGGCTGCTGTGTGAGTTATGGAAACGTGGAGTCTTGCTTGTTCTAATTACCCAGCTAGTATATTTACATTTACATTTAAGTCATTTAGCAGGCGCTCTAATCCAGAGCTATTTACAAATTGGTGGTATATCTCTTGGGAGTGCCTCTCTTTATCTATAGTTCCATCTGGTTTGAAGTCCAAACATGGGGTCAATTGTGTGTGTGTGTGTGTGTGAGTGGGGGAAGAGAGGAGGAGGGGGAAGAGAGGAGGAGAGGGGGGAGAGGGGAGAGGGGAGAGGAGCACACGCTGACTGAAATGTGCTGCATCTGCCTTTTCTTTATCTAGCTCTGAAAGAGAGAGAGAATTTTAGGGCTTAAAATGTTTGTCCACTTCCGTGAGTTGACTATATGCCTATCACAAATCACTATCCCCCTTCACTACAGTTGAGTGTGTTAAAAAGTTACTTTTCAAAATGGCTGTTCTGCAGTGTTGTTTGTCTTCCTGTTATTCAATGTTGTGTTTAAATGACCCACATATCTGTTACTCACACCATGCCCCACGTTGACTAGGTCAGTTTAAAGTTTTACTCCAGTATTTGTATTTATTATGGATCCCCATTAGCTGCTGCCAAGGCAATACAATTTTTAAAACATTACAATACATTCATAACAGATTTCACAACACACTGTGTGCCCTCAGGCCCCTACTCCACTACCACATATCTACAACACAAAATCCATATGTACGTGTGTGTATAGTGCGTATGTTTTCATGTGTGTGTGTATGCATGTCTGTGCCTATGTTTGTGTTGCTTCACAGTCCCCACTGTTCCATAAGGTGTATTTTTATGGTTTTTAAAATCTGATTCTACTGCTTGCATCAGTTACCTGATGTGGAATAGAGTTCCATGTAGTCATGGCTCTATGTAGTACTGTGCACCTCCCATAGTCTGTTCTGGACTTGGGGACAGTAGGTCGGTACTGTATAGGTTGGATCTTGAACTGCCCTGTACTGTACCATGAGTTCATAGAAACAGGAACTAATAAAAACAAGAGTAATCAACCATAAGGTTATAGGCACATTTTAGTCTCTCAAATACTTTATTTTATCTATCCATTCAGGGAGATCTTGCCAAGAAGAAGATCTATCCTACACTATGGTGAGTGAGTTTCCTGTTTTCTGTTGCCGGATTATGTGCCTGTCTATGTCCACAGTCCCTGAAACATCAGAATGACTGTTCAAGGCTCAGGTTTGTCATCTCAAGTTTCTATTCATTATGCTAGGAGTTTAGGGGGGGGGGGGGGATCTGCTCCTTGACCAGTGTTCTAGGTCATCATGTCTCCAGGGAGCAGAATGAGTGTCCTGTCTGTGTCTCTGTCTCTTTACTCTGCATCTCATGGTTCGGTCCTCCTCTTATAGGTGGCTGTTCAGAGATGGGCTTCTCCCAGAAGAGACCCACTTTGTGGGCTTTGCTCGCTCCAAACTGACCATGGACGACATCAGGACAGCATGTCTGCCACATATGAAGGTAAGGAGTCTTAGTATAGGCTGAGTGCAGGCAACTCGGTTCTGCTAACTTTTGATCAAAATCGTTTAGCTTTTGGTAGCTTCACCATTGAAAGTCTATGGGCATGTGAAACTGCCTTGACACAGTGGTTTGTCATTGAGGTTATTGGGGGATGTACATAGGGTGACCAGTTTTGGCCGCATTAGATGTTTAAATGTGGAAATTAGGTGGTGTTTTTGGTGTAACAGTAACGTTCTACTATGCTATTACATTTGGTTATGTGGAATACTAATTAATCATTATGTGATCTTCCAAGACATTGATTCAGCTTTGATCTAGCGTTAGCTTTAGCCTACTAAACGAGCACCATTGTGAGAAGTGGAGGAGCGACGCTCTGTGCGCTCCGGATCCCTGCTGTCTGCTGCACGGAGTTGAAGCTCACCTAGCCTATTTTTGCCTCGCGCAAAATTTGGTGATACAGAAAATCTTGTAATATTTGGCCAAGGAAACATTTCTGGTTGGTCTCAGGGAACGTAAAACCGTTATGAGGCAGGGTCGGCGTTATGGGCAGGACTTATGGGTCCTGTCCCGCCCTACTGTACCTCCTTGCCCGTCAAATAAAATATTGAAATATTGATCATTTATTTGACTGGGACGAGCGCCGACAGAAAGACACATCAATCTCAGATAAAGCATCCGATCGAGTGAAACAGCGCCCCTCTGTCTCAGGATGTGTAGACCATGTATCTGATGCTGTCTGGACCAAAAGAGTATGGCATGTCATACTATTTCTGGCCAGACCGCATCAGATACATGGACTACATATAGAGAGGCGCTGTTTCGCCCGCTCAAATGCTTTCTCCAGTGATATAATTTCAGCAGAGAGGAAGAGGCGAAGTGAGAGGGCTCACTCTCGCAAAAATCTGCCCAGAATAAATCAGATGCGTTTCTATGGGAATAATATGCAGACCTAAACTTGTCGCCTGCCTTCCCGCCTTTGGGACAAAAACTCACATTGTTAGGGTGCAAATGTGTATACAGATCTCTGGTTTCAGCCTCTTGCAAATTGGAAAGTAAAGTTAGCGGGTGCACAGTGCACTGTTAGGATGCTGGATTGCCCTAAAGTAAATTGATGTTTCGGCAAAATTATATACTTACTCCTGTCTAAATAAAGTCATTTGAAATATTTCACCAGGGAGCATGACTCAACTAAGTAAAATACAAAGTGTCAAAGTCGCGTCAATTCAAATCTGGTATTAGGAACAAAAGAGGTCAACACGACTTCTAAGATATACTAGTTATTTTAATTAATGCAAAAACCTTCAATGGTAAATATGATGTTTCGTATATACGGGCTCTCTGAAATACCTCGCAGGGCACCCCAGAGAACTAACCCATTGTTCTGGGTTCTTGCTCAAATACTCTGACAGAGGGAGTTTCCCACCTCTCTGCTGACCAATTAGAGTAGAGACTTGCAAAGCTGTTATCAAGGTATTCGCAAAATGGCGGATGGAAGACAGGGTGGTGCGGCAGGTGCCGCTTCTCATTCGAATGCTGTAATTTTATCTAAACCATCAGGTGTACGCCGACCCCAGCTAAGTAACTCATGCAAAGAGTTAAAGCGCAATTATGTGTTTTATCTCCAGTACTCTGCCATGATTGTCAGTTATGTAGCTGCTCTACTGATAATCTCAGTGCGTCCTTGCTGGGATGACACAATCAGTCTACTACCGGAGAATATTAACACCAAACACAAACACATTGGTTCACCGTTCCACGGGAGCGGACAGTACACAGCATACCATAATGTTCTGAATAATGGCCAAGTCTACCTCGCTCCTTATTCTACTGAACCGCTTAGGCGCAACAAACACAAGTCCAACATTTATCGGAAACTGTTAAACTACCTGTTCACTACCCTCCTGCTCTCCGGGGATGTGCAACTCAATCCTGGGCCCAACATCACCGAGCCAGCGATACGCACCGGAGTGGAGGGTGGTGGATGGCCTCGTCCACTGATCGTCGCCGCTGTGGAGGTGGGTGAGTGCTATGGTCCTGTGGTTTCTCTCGACTCACCCGGCTCCAGGATGGATTTTGACTCTTCAAACATACCAAAGTCGCTATATGCGATCCCCGACTCTGCTTCTGGTATGCAAGCTGTTTTAATTAGTTTCCCGCATCCAGTGCAGGCGGGAGGGATTGTTAATTGCGCTACCGAACTGCCCCTAATCAAAACGAAACAAAACGGCCTAAACCCAGCCGTCAGAAAACACAGAAAATTTAACTTTTTTCAATGTGTCAATCACTCTCGAGTCATCTGGAACCCACGAGCTAAGCCCAAGGGACTACTAGGGGGGCACTTGAACATTCGTAGTGTCATTCCAAAAAGTGATCAAATTCAACATCTACTCACAGACTCCAACCTTGACTTTCTCTGCCTCTCAGAGACATGGCTCCATAGAAACTCTCCATCTGCTGCTTTGATTGTGCCTGGCTACAATGTTTTCAGGAGAGACAGGACTGAAGGAAGAGGAGGGGGTGTGATGATTTATATTAAAGAACATATCCGATGTAAACAAATTGAGTGGTCAGGTGATAATGAACTAGAATGTATTGGCCTGAACATTACACTGTCTCCCCAAATGTCTTTTACCCTCATTGGAATGTATAGGCCACCTTCCACCAAAAGTGTGTTTTTTTGATCAGTTTAATAACATGCTTAGGGAATGTGATTTTGGGAAAGAGGTCATCTTAATGGGAGATTTTAACATTAATTATGAAGACAAGTGTTGTAGGAAAACCCTCAAACGGATCACTAATACCTTTGACCTTACACAGCTAGTTAAAGGGCCAACCAGGGTGACTTGTTGCTCTAAAACACAGATTGATTTGGTGTTCAGTAATAAACCAGAGAGAGTGACTAAATCATTCAATATGGTTACTGGGCTATCTGATCATAATCTGACACTTATAGCCAGAAAGCTGTCTAAGAGCAGGTTTAACCTCTCTACTGTTAGAAAGCCTGATCAACTAAGAATACCTAAGAGTGAATTAAGCTATTTTGAAAATGCAATTAAGGGAATTAACTGGAATGATCTCTTGTCCTATGCAGACGTGGAAGCTGATAGTCAAGTTTTTCTATCCACAATCCAGACTACATTAAATGGTTTCCTAAAGAAAATCAAATCCAAACCTGGCCAAAAGAACACTCTTCCTTGGCTAAATGGAGAAATCTGGAAATTGATGAAAGAACGAGATTATTATCTAAAAATAGCCCTAAGATCCAAATTAGAGCATGACAGACGTAGGTTTACCATGTTGAGAAATAAGGTGATGAAAGAAATCAGACAGGCCAAGGCAAACTTTTTTATTAACATAATTGGTGAAGCAAAGGGAAATTCTAAACTGATCTGGGAGAATCTAAAAAAGTTAACAGGGAAAGACCATAGTAACACTGCAAAAAGACTAGAAATCATGGTGAATAACAATCTAACACAGGATGCAGTCGAAATAGCAATAGCCTTCAATTCCTACTTTATTGACTCTGTCAGGGTACTGACACAGAACCCCTCCACTGGTTTCTTGGGCTCAGTGCTAGTAAATGATGCTCAACCTGTCTTCATCATAAGGGGAGGTTTCTGAGTCAAAGGTAGACAAGGTGATTAGCTCACTAAAGAACTCTAAAGCCAAATATGTGTTTGGGATGGACTCTACCTTTCTTAAAAACTACAAAGAGTCACTCATTGGCCCCATTACTAAGGTCACCAACACATCTATTGGTCTCGGGGGTGTTTCCAAGGGTATGGAAGTCGGCCATAATAACGGCCATCTTTAAATCAGGCGACCCTGCTGACGTGAGTAACTACAGGCCCATTAGTATACTACCTGTGGTGTCAAAGGTTGTTGAAAAGTGTGTAGCAGAACAACTGATTGCCCACCTCAACAACAGCCCCTTCACATTACATTGCATGCAGTTTGGCTTCAGAGCGAAACACTCCACAGAAATGGCCAACTGCTTTTTTCTGGAAAATGTGAAGTCCAAGATGGACAAAGGGGGCGTTGTTGGGGCTGTGTTTCTGGACCTAAGGAAGGCTTTTGATACTGTTAACCATGAGATTCTCATCACAAAATTGTCTAAGTTCAACTTTTCCCCCGATGCCTTGAGATGGATGAAATCATACCTTGAAGGCAGAACTCAGTGTGTCAGAGTGAGCAATGAGCTGTCGCCCACTCTTAGCTATGATGTGGGTGTGCCCCAAGGGTCAATACTGGGGCCCCTCCTGTTCAGCCTGTACATTAATGATCTGCCTTCTGTCTGTACTGGGTCTGAAGTTCAAATGTATGCAGATGATACAGTGATATATGTGCATGCAAAGAGCAAACAACAAGCTGCACAAGAACTCACTACTGTAATGGTCCAGGTTACAAAGTGGCTCAGTGACTCGTGTTTGCATCTCAATGTGAAAAAAACTGTTTGCATGTTCTTCACAAAGAGGGCAACAGATGCTACTGAGCCAGAAGTCTATGTGTCAGGGGAGAAGCTCCAGGGGGTATCTGATTTTAAGTACCTTGGCATCATACTTGATTCCAACCTCTCTTTTTAAAAAGCATGTGAAAAAGGTAATTCAAATAACCAAATTCAACCTAGCTAATTTCCGATTTATACGAAATTGTTTGACTACAGAGGTAGCAAAACTGTACTTCAAATCTATGATACTTCCCCACTTAACATACTGTTTGGCTAGTTGGGCCCAAGCTTGCTGTACAACAGTAAGACCTATTCAGTCTGTCTACAAACAGGCTCTCAAAGTGCTTGATAGGAAGCCCAATAGCCATCATCACTGTCACATCCTTAGAAAGCATGAGCTCCTGAGTTGGGAAAATCTTGTGCAATACACCGATGCATGTCTTGTATTCAAGATCCTAAATGGCTTGGCTCCCCCTCCACTCAGTATTTTTGTTAAACAGAAAACCCAAACATATGGCAGCAGATCCACAAGGTCTGCCATGAGAGGTGACTGTGTAGTTCCCCTAAGGAAAAGCACCTTTAGTAAATCCGCTTTTTCTGTGAGAGCTTCCCATGTCTGGAATACACTGCCATCAGACACACATAACTGCACCACATATCACACTTTCACAAAATGCTTGAAGACATGGCTAAAGGTCAATCAGATTTGTGAACATGGTCCCCTAGCTGTGTGTTGCCGCTTTCCATGTCTGTTGTCTGTAACTTGTGAGGTGTGGAAACACTTTGTTGCTTTTATGAATTTTGTCTTGCTGCTTTTTGTTCTATGTTGCTCTGTCTGTATGCTACGTCTTGCTTGTCCTATGTTGCTATGTCTGTATGCTATGTCTTGTTCTATGTTGTTATAGTCTATATTGTAATTGTTTTTAATAATCTGCCCAGGGACTGCGGTTGAAAATTAGCCGGCTGGCTAAAACCGGCACTTTTACTGAAACGTTGATTAATGTGCACTGTCCCTGTAAAAATAAACTCAAACTCAAACTCAAACTTGAGCGTGGTTTAGACTTACTCAGTCAATCCGTTGATGCATCTCTGTTACCAGGCATATGTCCATATCATAACAACCTGTCATAGTGAGAAGAGCCAGCTCCCTTAGACACCATTCCTACGTCCAAGGAAGGCTCACAGATCACAAAGAACCAGTATATTCCAGCATCTGGAGACACAATCCCTATCTCACTTTACCCCCTAAAACAGCTATTCACATCAATCACAGCTTGCCAGGTGTCACAACCTACATTAGCCCAGTCAAGAATGCATTCTTTCTAAGTTAGTCATCCCATCAATTCAATTATTTAGAAAATAGAACCCAACAAAAGGCCTAAAGTCAACAAATAAAATCGGTAGAAAAGTTCCTGATAAATTCCGGTTCTTTCAATCAGTCATCTCTCTACTACGCCTGTCTGCCTCCCTTTATATCTGTATTGACTTGAGCTATTGCTATTGAATTGCAACATTGTATCAAATTATAACTGTGTCCGGCCCAAAGCTGTTACTAGCGAACTTGCAACATTGTATCAAATTATAACTGTGTCCGGCCCAAAGCTGTTGCTAGCGAACTTGCAACATTGTATCAAATTATAACTGTCCGGCCCAAAGCTGTTGCTAGCGAACTTGCAACATTGTATCGCCTATTCCAGTCCCTCGTACAGTAGTTTCCTGCACCAGTGAGCTGGGGACAGACATATGTTTGTTTTATGACGTTTCCACTGGAAATATGGGATCATGATATTTTTTCTCTTTCACACCGAGGCTTGGTGATTATCGAGGCCGGGAGTGTTGGAAAGATTTTTTCAAATACTGAGGAACTGTCATTCGCAATGGATGTTAAATAATGATCCTCTGTGGCTAAGACATGCTCCCTGTGAAGTATTTTGAATGATTTGATTTAGACAGGAGTAATTATATAATTTTGGCGAAACATTACTTTAGGGCAATCCAGCATCCTAACAGTGCACTGTGCACCCCCCAACTTTCCTTTCCAATTCGCGAGGCTGAAACCAGAGATCTGTATATGATGAGGAGATGCTCATGACTCCGCCCAATGGGAGTCTTTGTCCCGAAGGCGGGAAGGCAAGTGACAAGCTTAGGTCTGCATATTATTCACATAAAAACACATCTGGCTTATTCTGGGCAGATTTTGGCGAGCCCTGAAATAAGGGACAAATCAACCTATTTTTCCTAAATTAGTGGTGCTTGAATTTGTTGATAAAATGCGGGACATGATTGTTTCTTTGTGGGAAGGGTGGCAAAGGGGCAAAATGTGTGACTGTCCCGCACAATCCAGGTCATGTGGTCGACCTAGATGTACATGTTCATCCTCATTACAGTGAAAAGACTGTGGATAGGTATTCTGTTGTAATCATTCATGTGTGTTTTCTCAGGTTGGTGATGGTGAGAGTGAGCGCCTCGCTGCTTTCTTCAGTAGGAACTCTTACCTGAGCGGCAGTTATGATGAGGAGGACTCCTTCTCTGAGCTGAATGCCCACCTGAGCTCACTGACCACCAGCAGGGGGGCTGACCATGCTAACTGTGTCTTCTACCTGGCACTGCCCCCCAGCGTCTACCATCATGTTAGCAAGAACATCAGAGCCCACTGCATGTGCCGCAAGTCAGTGTCTCAAACACACTTGTCAGATCACTCAAGCACGCATGCATGCGTATACATATGCATGCATGAACACACATATACACACACACTTGTTTTACTATCATTTTACTATTTTCCCTAACCCATAACATAACCCTAACTCCTAACACCTAACTGTAATTCTAATCCTAAACCTAACCCCTAAGCCTAAAATCAGGGGCGCCACTGGTTTTAGAAGTGGGGGGGACATAACCTGGCGAGGGGTCTGGGGGTCCTCCCCCAGAATCTTTTGGGCCATCTAAAAGTAATGTCCTGTATTTCTACACAATCTAATATGACCCATGGCTCTTCTCACCGTCTCTATTTAGAAAAACAAAAATGCCCCCAGTCATCAAGCTAGGTAAGAGATAATTATTAAATATGTTGAAGTGATTGATAAGACTGAACTAGATCAAAGGTAATTCAATAATAGATATTGCACCTTTAACCAATAGCCTAACAAATGAACAAGTCTTGGAAAAAATACAGACTTTTGATTGTCTTTATTAAGACATCCTCTATATCAAATTTCAGCCAGACCGACCAGCCAGCCCGAGCCGCCTGATAGCCTGACCCCCACCAGTCTAGTCAATAACAACAACTCTCTCCCAACACAAGTTAATTCCCAGCTCCCACCTTTAATTTTTTTTGTTCCCAAGGGCAAGGTTTTAAAAAACACACTAAAAAAACACATACGCCTCAAATGTATATGAACACACAGAAACAGCAAATCCTCCATATAATTAATTTCATAGGACTAATAGTACTGTAGAGCTGTTCTTACTTGCACACAATATAGCTGGGTCGCCCCGTCCTGTCCTTAGGGGGTCCACCACCCTGCAGCGCCCCAACCTAACACACCCCACTCAGCTTTAGGATCTTAGTGAAACATTCCTTATTGGGTTCAGGTGTGTTAGGCCAAGGCCAGAGAGACAACCCACAGTACGGCAGACCCCCAGACCCAGGGCCAGGACTGAGCAGCCCAGCAGACCCCCAGGGCCAGGACTGAGCAGCCCAGCAGCTAGGGATTGCCTAAATAGGTATCTCCCCTGAGGTGGGCATGTTTTCAATACAGACTCCTTTAGTCGTACTGTATTCCATATAAGGCATCCAGACCTTATGAAAGTTGCCCAGTATACCCTTAATCTGGTAATAAATCAAAGCTAGTGATACATAACTTGACATGCATTTCTTAGCCGCTATAAATGCTTGGTTACACAGTTTCTTCAGATAAGTCTCCGGTATCAACATTTCCAAGCAAACAAAAACAGGTAGAAGGGAGAATCTGTAGACATGCTGAGATTTACATTTTTTACATTCTACATACTCTTTGCCAGAATTCAGCCATCCTTCACAAGACCATAACATATGCAAATATGTCCCCTTTTGTGTTTTACACCTCCAGCAGAAGAATAACATTTCTGAGGTCATGATATTCAGTTTCACTGGCATATAGTACATTCTATGGATGGTCTTAAACTGCAGTAATGTATGTCTGAGATTATATGAACATGACTGGGCATTCAAACATATCTGTATCCATTCATCATCAATAGCTTCTACCAGGTGTTCCTCACATTTTTGTTTTATATGTTCAATGTCATCGGGAAAAGCCTCTATCAACCTTTGATACAGTTTGTAAATTAACTTTGGAGGTTTGTCAGACTGCCTTAAAATAGCATCTGGTTGGTCCAGTGTTTGCTGCAAAAATTAACCTCACCTCTGTCACAGACTGGTCTTCCCTGGCTGCCTAAACCTGCTGAGACTCCTGTCACCATCTGATCCTCCTATAATGAGGCATGACAAAGAATTACCTTGGTGTACATTCATACATTACATTATCCAAGAATAGAATCAATGGTTCAATAATTGAAATGACCATTATTCCCAGATCCCAGACTGTAGCTTTAAGCTTTAGCTGCTGTCCTGTAGCTACTGTAGGTCTACCCATCAATTCAAGATGGAACTTTGTATCATTCACTGATATTGTTAATATACTGAAACATTCACCTGAGCTGTGTAGACTGGTCTTCCCTGGCTGTCTGGCCCTGCTGGGACCCCTGTCAACATCTGATCCTGCTAAGACATGATGAGCATAGTGTCGTGCACTAGAGGAAAGCATTCCCGCGGCACGGTCTGTGGGCGGGAGCTGCGGTAAAACAGACGACTTTGGGATGAAAATATTTTATTTTTGTTGTCCCACAGATTATTTGGAAACTGTCCTCTTTCTGCTTTGTATGAGTTAGCCTACCTATTGTATTAAAAGCACACTCATAATTCGCGGCATCAACTTCAGTAGCCTCCCTCTCCTGGTTGGGCGTGAGAGTTCATGCACGCTTAGTATGTGTGGTCTCATTGAAATAGAGAAGGCTGCCTACATGGGCGGAGAATCACGTGGCAGTTAACTTAAATATGATTAGACTGTAGTTTAGTACAATGTCTGTAAATACATCTTGATAATGGAAAGAAGTGGAGGGCGCTCAACCAACGTGAGTCGAAGTGCAATCAAAAAATGTAATCGTCATTGAAAAGGAAAAGGCACAACGCGCACATAGGTTAGGCTGCTATGGTGAGCGAGTGCTGCGCCTTTTCATTATCAATTAGTATTGATTACCCATTTATTTGTCTCTGCCTGCAAATCGTCCTCCTAAAAGGTCCTATAGGTCTATGCAAAAGTGTCGCTGTCATCATTCTTGCTGCTTCAAATTCAGTGCCATACCTGCGGGATTAGGTGCGCGTGTGGTCTCCATTAAATAGGGTAGGCTTTAGCCTATGCACGGGCAGAGAAGCACGGGGCAGTTCTCTTTTCAAGGAAATGTACTTCATAAATAGGCCTATGATTAGGCTATAGTTTACTACATTGCCTAGAAAGGCCTAAATATTAATCACCCATATTTCTCTGTCTGAAATCTTCCCACTCCTAAAACGTAGGCTATAAAAATAGCTCGAGAGAAAGTGCACGTCTCTCCAACTCTGCTCTCTTCAAACTACATCTAGCATATTGGCTAATCTAGCCCGTTCAAAAGTTTGGGGTCACTTTTTTTTGTCCATTAAAATAACATCAAATTGATCAGAAATACAGTGTAGACATTGTTAATGTTGTAAATGGCCATTGTAGCTGGAAACGTCTGATTTTTAATGGATTATCTACATATGCATACAGAGGCCCATTATCCGCAACCATCAGTCCTGTGTTCCAATGGCATGTTGTGTTTGCTAATCCAAGTTTATCATTTTAAAAGGCTAATTGATCATTAGAAAACCCTATTGCAATTATGTTAGCACAGCTGAAAACTGTTGTGCTGATTAAATAAGCAATAAAACTGGCCTTCTTGAGACTAGTTGAGTATCTGGAGCATCAGCAATTGTGGGTTTGATTACAGAATCAAATTGGCCAGAAACAAAGAACTTTCTTCTGAAACTCGTCAGTCTATTCTTGTTCTGAGAAATGAAGGCTATTCCATGCAAGAAATTGCCAAGAAACTGAAGATCTCATACAGCGCTGTGTACTACTCCCTTCACAGAACAGCGCAAACTGGCTCTAACCAGAATAGAAAGAGGAGTGGGAGGCCCCGGTGCACAACTGAGCAAGAGGACAAATACATTAGAGTGTCTAGTTTGAGAAACAGACGTCTCACAGGTCCTCAACTAGCAGCTTCATTAAATAGTACCCGCAAAACACCAGTCTCAATGTCAACAGTGAAGAGGCGACTCCGGGATGCTGACCTTCTAGGCAGAGTTGCAAAGAAAAAGCCATATCTCAGACTGGCCAATAAAAATAAAAATTAAGATGGGCAAAAGAACACAGACACTAGACAGAGGATGATTGGAAAAAAAAGTGTTATGGACAGACGAATCGAAGTTTGAGGGGTTTGGATCACAAAGAAGAACATTTGGGAGACGCAGACCAAATGAAAAGATGCTGGAGGAGTGCTTGATGCCATCTGTCAAGCATGGTGGAGGCAATGTGATGGTCTGGGGGTGTTTTGGTGGTGGTAAAGTGGGAGATTTGTACAGGGTAAAAGGGATCTTGAAGAAGGATGGCTATCGCTCCATTTTGCAACGCCATGCCATACCCTGTGGACGGCGCTTGATTGTAGGAGGAAATTGGCTCCAACAGGACAATGACCCAAAGCACAGCTCCAAACTATGCAATAACTATTTAGGAAAGAAGCAGTCAGGTGGGAGTCGGACAGAAAGCCAGCAGGTGAGGAATGAAAAGCTGCAGGTGCAGGCAGGAGCGGGATGAAGAAATCGGTCCGGCGCAGACCTCTACTGTGCACCATGACAGTGAAGCCTGTAACGTTAGAGCTGTTTATTACTGTGTCAGTGTGAAAAATAAGGAATTAACTAGGGAAACTGACAGATCAATAACATTACATTGCCATACTGACAATAGAAACTCACATTGCACTGAAAAAACGTCACAATATCAATCTTCAATTGTTTGGCCGATGGTTTCATCGTTTGATTCAGGTCTAAGTTAGTGTGATTGAGGCAAAAAGAATAGCTAACGTTTGCCAACTTTTGGCCAGCTGTCTCGCTAACTATACAGCAACTGGCGAAAGCTAGACAAGTTCATTTACTTCTGTTGAAACGGGACAGAAAAAAGGCTACAAAACATGTCCATACAAAACAACAGCTGTTAGATAGTAGGAATAGCCACCTCATATCGCTAACTTATCTGACAGGTAACTAGAGGCTAGAGCTGACCTGGCTATGGTAGCTACTCACTAGCGTAGCTTATTCATTCACCTCAGTCAAGAGGGGATAAAACATTAGCTAAAGTTACATGTCAGTTACAATACTAACTCAGTACTACAAATAAACACGAGTTTTTTATTTCTATTGAGTTAAACAGCAGTTACCTTGCCAGCTACATCAGTCAAAGAGTTGCCCGTTTCTGCTCTGCTTCCTTTTACAACTCGGTGAAAGAGCGCAACATACACACTGAACTATGCTCAACTCTCCTGTGCGGATCTAGCCAGCCTTCCAGAAGCTTTGCCTTCACACAGCCTGTCAGCCTCCTCTGTAGTGTCCACGTGGTCCTAAATCCAGCCAGCTGTTCACTCCCAACAGCCTACCCGACCGCTCTGAGGCGTCCACATGGTCCTATAGCACAATATTTCTGCTTTTTGTATCACATTGTAATGAAAAAACGGGGGAGGACGAAAATACAATTGTGGGGCCCAGCATAATGTCCCGACTAGTCTGAATTTCTGGTCCCCACAAGGATAGAAAACCCATAAACACACATGCACAAACACACTCACACATCCCTGTACCACACTGTACAGTGTTCTTTCTCCTTCTCTCTGTGTGTGTGTTAGAGGTTGGAGCAGGGTGATAGTGGAGAAGCCGTTTGGTCGTGACTTGCAGAGTTCTCAGGAGCTGTCGTCCCACCTCTCCTCCCTATTCAGAGAAGACCAGATCTACCGCATAGACCATTACCTGGGCAAGGAGATGGTGCAGAATCTCATGGTCCTCAGGTACAGAGATGTTAAAACCTCATGGTCCTCAGGTACAGAGATTACGTTAAAAGCTCATGGTCCTCAGGTACAGAGATGAAGTTAGAACCTCAGGTACAGAGATGAGCTTGAGTCCTGATCCCAGGAGACAGTACATGTATATATTTGATATCCTCTTTGTTCATGAAGTATTGTACAGTATTCATCACAATGAAGCAGATGCTTTTGTCCAAAGCGATTTACAATGAAGTGTGTTCATACAGGTTAGGGATGTGTATGTGATCCCTGTGGGAACTGAAAGAACCGTGGAGTGCTATGTTCTTACCAACACAGGAACAGTTTACCATTGTGTTTTGATCCTGTCGTCTGTCTTTCTGTCCATCAGGTTTGGGAACCGTATCTTTGGCCCTATCTGGAACAGGAACAGTGTGGCCTGTGTGGTTCTAACCTTTAAAGAACCCTTCGGTACACAGGGACGCGGAGGATACTTTGACGACTTTGGCATCATCCGGTGAGGAGGAGTGGAATTTGCAATAGCCTGTCATGCCATGCCAAAGTATAAATCACTGGAAAACTTTGATCAACTGTTTTCAGATTTTGATGTGGTTCTCTTATTCTATGGTAATGTAGTGGAATATAGCTATTTTTCTATTATTTATCTTTTTTTTCTTTCTCTGTATTGTTGGGAAGCGCCCGTAAGTAAGCATTTCATTCTTAGTCTACACCTGTTGTTTACAAAGCATGTGACAAATAATTGAGTTGTTCAGTTCCATGGGTTTGTGATATTTCCTACTTCCTGCTTTAGTGATGTCATGCAGAACCACCTCCTCCAGATGCTCTCTCTGGTTGCCATGGAGAAGCCTGCCTCCACCAGCCCTGACGACGTGAGAGATGAGAAGGTAGCATCACCAACCAGTGTTCCACTTTGATTATTCCTTTGCACTTTTTATTAGGGCCAGGAGTTTTCCCATGGACATGCTGACCAGGAAAAACTCTGGGCCCACTTTTTACACAGGTGACATAAAACTATATGGCCATTCCCTCTGTCTTATAAACGTGTGTGTGTGTGTGTGTGAACCCTAGGTGAAGGTGTTGAAGTGCATCGCCCCAGTGCCTCTGTCTGATGTGGTGCTGGGTCAGTACATAGGTGACCCTGAGGGGGAGGGCCATGCCAGACTGGGTTACATAGATGACCCCACCGTGCCCAACGGCTCCCGGACGCCTACCTTCGCCACCGCTGTGCTCTACGTACAGAATGAGAGATGGGATGGTGAGGACTGACGGCCATCTTGGATTCTGGCCAACTCTTTTCCTCCTATGTCCCTTATCTAGACATGTTGACAGATTTAGACACATCTTCCAGACTCATCTTGCTTTTTGTCGACAGCTCATATTGTCAGCCTGATACTCTGCATTTCTCAAAATCCTGAACTCTCCCTCTCTTATCTAGTTATTCTGTTACTAGACTCTCCAACTCCTCTTGTTTGTGTTTTTTCTTGGTACAGGTATGACTCCACCTGAACAGGAAGGTCGATCATAACTCTCATGCACACTCTCTTTCTCTCCCCCTCTCTCCTCCCTTCTCATCAACCCTCTCTCTATTCTTTCTCTCTACCCCCGCAACCACCCACCCATCCCTCTCTCCCCTCATCCATCCATCCCCTTCCTCACCCACCATCCACCCCCTCTCCTCACAATATAATATCCCTCTCCCCTCACCCACCCATCCATCCACCCACCCATCCCCCTCTCCCCTCATTTATCCACCCATCCCTCTCCCCTCATCCACCCACCCATCCTCCCCTCATCCATCCACCCATCCCCCTCTCCCCTCATCCATCCACCCATCCCTCTCTCCCCTCATCCACCACCCCCCAGGTGTTCCGTTCATCCTGCGTTGCGGTAAGGCCCTCAACGAGCGTAAGGCGGAAGTGCGTCTCCAGTTCACGGACGTTCCAGGGGACATCTTTAATGAGCAGTGCCAGAGGAATGAGCTGGTGGTCAGGGTACAGCCTGATGAGGCCATCTACCTCAAGATGATGACCAAGAAGCCTGGAGTCTACTTCAGCCCTGAGGAGACTGAACTGGACCTCACCTACAGGAGCAGATACAAGGTAAGATGTGTATACACACACACACACACACACACACACACACACACACACATAATACTGTGTAGAATAGATGACAACTAGTCTCGTGTTCTCTCTACAGGACGTGAAGCTCCCTGATGCATATGAGCGTCTGATTCTGGATGTGTTCTGTGGGAATCAGATGCACTTTGTCCGCAGGTCTGTCTCTGACTGTCACTATCTCACCCACTTAAATTCAAATTTCAAATGTATTTTATAAAGCATTTTTACATCAGCAGTTGTCACAAAGTGCTTATACAGAAACCCAGCGTAAAACCCCAAACAGCAAACAGTGCAGATGTAGAAGCATGTTGGCTAGGAAAAACTCCCTAGAAAGGCAGGAACCTAGGAAGAAACCTAGAGAGGAACCAGGCTCCGAGGGGTGGCGATGTGCCGCTGACATGTCCTGACTTGTGTCTGCCTCTGTCTCTTACCCTGTGTCTCAGTCACCACACTATCTCTGACCCTTATCTATGGCCTGAGAAACCCTATGTAATCTACACTGATAATCTCTCATGTACAGAAGCAACATTTCTATTAGACCTGATTATATCACTGTGACAAAATATATAAGGGATAAACGCTGACGTTCTGTACATTACCTTGGAAATAATGGACAACGCAGCGGGACCAGGCAGAGCCAAGTCCCTTTGTGGAGTTCATTTTTCCAAGGTAAATGTACAGAACGGAGGCGTTTATAATAATAATCCCACTTATACCACAGTTGCCAAAGAAAACAATTTCTGAATGCACAAAGAAAACAATACTAAAGCACACATTTTAATGTCCATTCTAGAACGCCCTTCTAGCCAATCAGAAACGAGTATTCATCAACGCTGTGGTATAAATCATAACATTTCCCCTGTTTCCTGGTCCTCTTCCTCTCCCAGTGATGAGCTGCAGGAAGCCTGGAGGATCTTCACTCCCCTCCTCCATCACATAGAGGGAGAGAAAACACCTCCTATCCATTACAGCTATGGAAGGTAAGTAATACTACTAATCCTACCTTACTTTCATCACATCGTATGTCCATCTAACCCTCCTCCACCCTCTATCTGTCCCAGTTCTTTTCCATGTTTGACCCCCCACACATGCAACATTCTGTCCATCGCTTCTCTTCGTATCCTCTCTCTCTCTCTCCCTCTCCCTCTCCCTCTCTCTCTCTCTCTCTCTCTCTCTCTCAGTCGTGGTCCAAATGAAGCGGATGAGCTCGTGAGGAGGGTGGGATTCCGCTACGAGGGAACATACAAGTGGGTCAACCCCCACACTGCATGACACAGACACACAAAACACACACCAATTACACTGTGTGAAAGTTCACTTGTGTTTGCTACTCTCCACTCTTTCCAGATGCTTATTTCAGTTATACTGCATGGAAGAAAATGTATTTCTCTCTGCATTTCTCACAATCCTGACTGATTCCCTCTTCTCTCCTATTTGAGTTAACATGGTATCCTACTGTACTGGATGTGCTGTAGCCAACAAACACAGATGAGTTGGTTAAAGCACAAACAGATCTGAACCACCAGGCGACAAATCAGTATTATGGAAAACACTTCTGGACTTGATTAATGCAACGTTTGATTGCAGCATGGCTAACCAAATTGATTGTGACCAAATAAATCCTGATAATTTATTGACTTCACTGATTGTTTGATTGACGATGTAAATTCCTGTGAGAATGTCGTCTAGAAGGCATTGAGATCCCTGAAGGTAAGAGGGAAAATCCTGAGCCAGCAAGGTAAGGATAATCAACTAAAAACATCCAAATTATTCTAAACTTTCTTAACCTGACTAATTATATTTGCATCTACATAAGCACATTCCTATGTATCACTCAGTCCTAGCCTAGCCTGGTCTGGGCCTAATTTAAGTTGCTCCACTAGACTGGCAGTTGACTGATGTTGTTTCCTGTTTCTTTCCCTCCAGGTATATGGCCCAGTTCTGAGCCTGCTGTCACTCCATAGCCCACAGACAGCAGACTGTTACCGCTGGGAGGGCCAGAGGAAGCAGAATGAATGTGTCACTATATAAATTGGGCGTGCTCGTTTTACATCGCCCGGTTTCCCGGGTGGGTGAAAATGTCACTTTAGGACAAATGGAATCGTCTAAAATGTGCAAACTCCGCCCAGCTGGGGCAAAGGACGATGCAAAACAAATGTGCCCAATGACAATAGCTGATTCATCAAATTGCACTGCATGCAATGAATGTATCTGCCTTTCTTGGATCAACTCTGTCACTGTGGTTTGAGAATGGTCTCAATGTTCAAGAACAACAGGTTTGACCTACTCTTCTGTTCTCACTAGACAAAGCCACTAACGCCTCAGGTGTTTCTCTTTCTCTCTGGGAGTAAATGTCACTTCTGCCATAAACAAGAAATAATGTGTAAAGCTCGAAACTCTGCTTAATAAAAAGGTCTGTCCATTTATTAAGTACAACATTTTCATAACTGCAAATCAGCCGCTGAAATGAACATGAATACACATTTACAGGCGAAAATACCATAAGTCTATGTCATGGAAAGAGCAGGTGTTCTTAATGTTTTGAACACTGTGTATATTCCTTGAATTACCTCAAGCCTCTATCTTAAGACTTGTTGAAATATTAAATATTCTGGAATTATTTATTTGGTTAAAGAGAGAAAGCAGATAAAGTGAAATGGAAGGCTCTTTTGGGTATTGTGTTGGTACATTCAGTCACACCTCCTTCCAAACTCAGACATCATTCATGACCATTGTCCCAATAACTTGTATGTTGACCCTAATGTACTGGGGGGTTAGTTACAGTAACCATTTCATCAGATATGTGAAATGTAAGGCTCTGTTGGTTATTCTGTTGATACAGTCACATGTCAGAAAAATAAGTCTTTCCACAGACATCCTTCATGACCCACTAACTGATACGTTGTCATTGAGCCTACATGGGGTTCGTACAGTAACCATTGACCGCATGACAGTAATACAGCCTTCTTCAGTTATGAAAGATACATCTCCTCAGTATCACAGTAAGGCTCCGTTCACACTACAAAAAACTACACCAGAGAGAAAGCCATTTAATTGGTCCTAGCTGGCAGAATTATTGATTAGAATCATTAATGTCTTCCTTTCTGGCATTGTTTTTCTCTGCAAGTAGTGTGAACGGACCCTAACACAGCCTTCCTCAGTCAGTAGTGTGAACGGACCCTAACACAGCCTTCCTCAGTCAGTAGTGTGAACGGACCCTAACACAGCCTTCCTCAGTCAGTAGTGTGAACGGACCCTAACACAGCCTTCCTCAGTCAGTAGTGTGAACGGACCCTAACACAGCCTTCCTCAGTCAGTAGAGTGAACGGACCCTAACACAGTTCACTTCCTGGTGGGCGTGGCTGATCCGTCCTCCATGCCCCGGGCATACAGACGTACCAGCTGACCATGAACCCTGGAGGGGAAGGAAGAAAGGAGGGAGGGACAACAAGGCAGATGAGGACAGAATAGGAAGACGCAGCATTGACATGTCACACAATCATGCTAAGTCTAACTACTGTGCTGGCTCAAATATGTTATTTCTCCTTTCCAGCACGATTTCAGCAATTATGGTGAATGCGTAACCAGGCTAGAGCAGAACAGCTTGGCTCAGCTCAGTAGTGTGAAAAGGTTACTAGAGGCTTCAGGTTGGGTCTGAAGCAGAGTACTAAATGTACACTGAAACTCTGTCAGGTAAGCATTGATTTCCATAATGTGATAAGATGTCTCTTACCTGCAGAGGATCTCAGTGTGAGGAAGTATTTCTCCGTCGCAGTTCCACACGGACACTGAAGGTTTACTGCAGCACAGGCCACACAAGAAGTCTTTCTTCTTCCTCCTGTCGTTCGCCATCCCTCGCTCCTCTCCTCTTTCTACCAGGTGATGTTGGGATCCGCTCTGGCTTGGTGTCTCTCCCTCTTCCACCATCCCGCCATCATTTACCGTCTCCCTCTCTTCACCCCTCTCTTCCTCCTTTTCTCCGGGCGGGAGAGAGAAACGCACTGCCTTCACGCGGTGGACATCCACGAAGGGCAGGTCAAACTAAGATAGAAGGGAAGATGCATAAAGCGACTATCGAAAAACTGTCAATCAAATCCAGTAGCAACTTCTTCCTTCCATCACAATATGTTTATTTTAGGCCTTTTAGTACTGCAGCTAGATGTTACTCCATCAGCAATTGTTCACATACAGTACCAGTCAAAAGTTTGGACACACCTACTCATTCCAGGGTTTTTCTTTATTTTTACTATTTTCTACATTGTAGAATAATAGTGAAGACATCAAAACTATGAAATAGCACATATGGAATCATGTAGTAACCAAATAAGTGTTAAACAAATCAAAATATATGTTATATTTGAGATTCTTCAAAGTAGCCACCCTTTGCCTTGATGACAGCTTTGCACACTCTTGGCATTCTCTCAATCAGCTTCATGAGGTAGTCACCAGGAATGCATTTCAATTAACAGGTGTGCCTTGTTAGAAGTTAATTTGTGGAATTTCTTTCCTTCTTAATGTGTTTGAGCCAATCAGTTGTGTTGTGACAAAGTAGAAGATAGCCCTATTTGGTAAAAGACCAAGTTCATATTATGGCAAGAACAGCTCAAATAAGCAAAGAGAAACGACAGTCCATCATTACTTTAAGACATGAAGGTCAGTCAATCCGAAAAATGTCAAGCACTTTGAAGGTTTCTTCAAGGGCAGTCGCAAAAACCATCAAGCGCTACGATGAAACTGGCTCTCATGAGGACTGCCACAGGAAAGGAAGACCCAGAGTTACCTCTGCTGCAGAGGATACGTTCATTTGCAGCCCAAATAAATGCTTCATAGAGTTCAAGTAACAGACACATCTCAACATCAACTGTTCAGAGAAGACTGTGTGAATCAGGCCTTCATGGTCGAATTGCTGCAAAGAAACCACTACTAAAGGACACCAATGAGAAGAAGAGACTTGCTTGGGCCAAGAAACACAAGAAATGGGCATTAGACCGGTGGAAATCTGTCCTTTGGTCTGATGAGTCCAAATTTGAGATTTTTGGTTCCAACCGCCGTGTCTTTGTGAGACGCAGAGTAGGTGAACAGATGATCGCCTCCACAATCACCCGACCTCAACCCAATTGAGATGGTTTGGGATGAGTTGGACCGCAGAGTGAAGCCAACAAGTGCTCAGCATATGTGGGAACTCCTTCAAGACTGTTGGAAAAGCATTCCTCATGAAGCTGGTTGAGAGAATGCCAAGAGTGTGCAAAGCTATCATCAAGGCAAAGGGTGGCTACTTTGAAGGATCTCAAATATAACATATTTTTTTATTTGTTTAACACTTTTTTGGTTACTACATGATTCCATTAGTGTTTTTTCATAGTTTTGATGTCTTCACTATTATTCTACAATGTAGAAAATAGTAAAAATAAAGAAAAACTCTTGAATGAGTAGGTGTGTCCAAACTTTTAACTGGTACTGTATTTCTTCCTCGGACCACAGATATTTCCATACTGTTATACTTGGAAACTGGCACGCCAGTCCACATGATACGATAGCAATCTAACAAGCAATATGGCTTCAGAATTTGGCCTATTATCCAGGTACTTGTGGAGGTTGTACCTACATAGTCCTAGGTTCAAGTTGGTTTGAGTTAGGATTAGGATTAAAATGACCTGGCACTGGGTTAGGGTTAGAGTTACCTGGTCCTGACCTGGCACTGGGTTAGGGTTACCTGGTCCTGACCTGGCACTGAGTTACCTGGTCCTGACCTGGCACTGGGTTAGAGTTACCTGGTCCTGACCTGGCACTGAGTTACCTGGTCCTGACCTGGCACTGAGTTACCTGGTCCTGACCTGGCACTGGGTTAGAGTTACCTGGTCCTGACCTGGCACTGGGTTAGAGTTACCTGGTCCTGACCTGGCACTGAGTTACCTGGTCCTGACCTTGCACTGGGTTAGAGTTACCTGGTCCTGACCTGGCACTGAGTTACCTGGTCCTGACCTGGCACTGGGTTAGAGTTACCTGGTCCTGACCTGGCACTGGGTTAGAGTTACCTGGTCCTGACCTGGCACTGGGTTAGGGTTACCTGGTCCTGACCTGGCACTGGGTTAGAGTTACCTAGTCCTGACCTGGCACTGGGTTAGAGTTACCTGGTCCTGACCTGGCACTGGGTTAGGGTTACCTGGTCCTGACCTGGCACTGGGTTAGGGTTACCTGGTCCTGACCTGGCACTGGGTTAGAGTTAACTGGTCCTGACCTGGCACTGGGTTAGAGTTACCTGGTCCTGACCTGGCACTGGGTTAGGGTTACCTGGTCCTGACCTGGTACTGGGTTAGGGTTACCTGGTCCTGACCTGGCACTGGGTTACAGTTACCTGGTCCTGACCTGGCACTGGGTTAGAGTTACCTGGTCCTGACCTGGCACTGGGTTAGGGTTACCTGGTCCTGACCTGGCACTGGGTTAGGGTTACCTGGTCCTGACCTGGCACTGAGTTACCTGGTCCTGACCTGGCACTGGGTTAGAGTTACCTGGTCCTGACCTGGCACTGAGTTAGAGTTACCTGGTCCTGACCTGGCACTGGGTTAGGGTTACCTGGTCCTGACCTGGCACTGGGTTAGAGTTACCTGGTCCTGACCTGGCACTGAGTTAGGGTTAGAGTTACCTGGTCCTGACCTGGTACTGGGTTAGGGTTACCTGGTCCTGACCTGGCACTGGGTTTGGGTTACCTGGTCCTGACCTGGCACTGAGTTACCTGGTCCTGACCTGGCACTGGGTTAGAGTTACCTGGTCCTGACCTGGCACTGAGTTAGAGTTACCTGGTCCTGACCTGGCACTGGGTTAGGGTTACCTGGTCCTGACCTGGCACTGAGTTACCTGGTCCTGACCTGGCACTGGGTTAGAGTTACCTGGTCCTGACCTGGCACTGAGTTAGGGTTACCTGGTCCTGACCTGGCACTGGGTTAGAGTTACCTGGTCCTGACCTGGCACTGAGTTAGAGTTACCTGGTCCTGACCTGGCACTGGGTTAGGGTTACCTGGTCCTGACCTGGCACTGAGTTACCTGGTCCTGACCTGGCACTGGGTTAGAGTTACCTGACCTGGCACTGAGTTAGGGTTACCTGGTCCTGACCTGGCACTGGGTTAGAGTTACCTGGTCCTGACCTGGCACTGGGTTAGAGTTACCTGGTCCTGACCTGGCACTGGGTTAGGGTTACCTGGTCCTGACCTGGCACTGGGTTAGGGTTACCTGGTCCTGACCTGGCACTGGGTTAGGGTTAGATTTACCTGGTCCTGTGAGCTGGTGTGTCTGTGTAGGAAGGTGAGGAACCCTAGGGGGTGTGTGTCCCGTACAATGATGAGGTCACCTGTCCCATCGGCCAGGTGTGCTGAGGGGGACAGCCCCAGGGGACTGCGAGGACAGGAGCTAGACATACAGGTGAGAGACACAGCCTTGAACCGGCCCTCCACACTCACCCAATCACCTGCAGCATGGGGCAGAGAGAGCAGAGGGAGTTATGTGACCGACCAGGGTTTGAGCCCTGGTCTCCTGCATGCCACAATACTGTTAGCCCACTGAGCTAAAGCCCAGGCATTAACTTGAGGAGCTAACATAAGTATTCCAGTCTCAGGCAAAGTTACTCATCACCCAAGCGTGGTTCATCGAACCACCTCCATTGCATTACATAGGATGTGTGTAGACTGTAGGTACACAGTGTGTAGACTTTAGAGTCTGTGTAGATTTTTGTATAGGCTGCACGTTAGTATAGACTTACCCTCTGAGTCGCTGCTGAACTGACTGAAGTGGGAGCTGTCGTTGGAACTAGCATCTGGAGAGTGGGGGAACAGCCTCCCTGTGCTCGTAGAACACACTCTGCACCTGGAACCCACGTGCACACGTTACCAACGATTGGCCATTTTTACACGCGACATAGGTATAACATACTGATACATTTCAGTGACGTAACAACAGCACATGTTCCTTTATAGCCATGCATTCCATTCATATGTGTATCATCATCTTCCAGTCCCTCACAAGACCCTTGGCGGTAGCTATCGATAACAGACTAAAGATACCGGCATCCTTTTGTATGTAACACCTCCCAGTTCCTTCCCCTCCCTCACAGACAATGGGGCAGTTCTTCCAGTAATTTCAGATGAGAAAGATTGGGCACAGTCTTTCACCGAGGTAGGCTCCACTCTTCTTTCACAGACCAGGAGGTGCTGTCTCTCCTTTCTTCTCTCCTTTCGTCCAGATCAGGTTGCCATGGAAATCGCCCTCCTTAAGGTACAGGAGTACACCCGACACCTGGGTCTCTGTTGCAGGTGGAAGTGGCTGCGGCTGAGGCTGAGGCTCTTCCCCGGGGGGGAATTGAGGTCATGTCACTATAGCCTTCTGATGATGTCAAGTAGCCAGAACACTTTCTCACCATGGAACGGTTGAGGTGATGAAATCTAGGGCAACTGTTTCTATCAGGACCTTACATTTGAGACTGGTAGTGGTATCAGAAGTCCCTCTGTTAGCTTCAGTGAGTTGTTCATGCTAAGCTTATCATTATGTAGTTAAAAACACACTGTCAATCACAACGTTTAGAGGAGCATGTGCTAGTACGTATGTATTAGTTCCTCTCTGTAACAAGTAAAGAGGAGGACCATCCTTCTTTTCTTCCCTGGGTAAGCCTTGTTTTGGATCTGTGTACCAGGCAGTGAGTGAGTGTTTTTATTTTCTGAGAAATATTGTTAGTTGCTACCCAGAGAGGCAGCGTGTGTTGTCCCTGGGGCTGGAGAGCTGGTGGTCTGCTGGTAGGTACTGAACTAGGCCTGCATAGCTCCTGTTACTCAGGTACACCATAGCACCTGGGGGAAGAGAGGGAGAGAGGGGGGTTAGCAACCATCCTACAGATGTATGATTTTACTTTGAGACAGTTTGCTTCACCAGGAAAAGAATCCTGCAGCAACAGGAAATGTGAATTATTATGTGGATTATAATTAATGGACATTTTTGTAGGGGTTGATACATTTTCTGGAAGGTAACACAGAGACAAAAACACAGAGAAAGAGAGGTAGTGAGGATAGAGTTTCTCTAATTGGTATGTAACACTATATTTGAATGTTCTGTCATGATGCAGATTGTCATTATAGACATGACTTACTCCTTAGAGCTTGATATGTAGTGAGCGAGTCGTCCAGGTCCTGAGGCAGCAAAGCATCCCCACACCATCACACTTCCACCCCCATGCTTGACCATTGGTATGAGGTTCTTACTGTGGAATGCAGTGCTTGGTTTTCGCCAGACATAAAGTTGACTCAAGTTTGCCTGGATGATCACCAAGACTCTTGGAAGAATATTCTATGGACAGATGAGTCAAAAGTATAACTTTTTGGACAACATGGGTCCCATTATGCCTGGCGAAAACCAAACACTGCATTCCACAGTAAGAACCTTTTACCAACGGTCAAGCATGGTGGTGGTAGTGTGATGGGGATGCTTTTCTGCCTCATGACCTGGACGACTTGCCTTAATAGAAGGAACCATGAATTTTGCTCTGTATCAGAGAATTCTACAGGAGAATGTCAGGCCATCCATCTGTGAGCTGAATCTGAAGCGCAGCTGGGTCTTGCAGCAAGACAATGATCCAAAACACACAATCAAGTCTACATGAAAATGTCTAAAAAGCAACAAATTTGAAGTTTTGGAATGGCCTAGTCAAAGTCCAGACCTAATCCCAATTGAGATGTTGTGGCAGGACTTGAAACGAGCAGTTCATGCTTGAAAACCCACAAATGTCGCTGAGTTAAAGCAGTTCTGAATGGAAGAGTGGGCCAAAATTCCTCCACAGCGACGAAAGAGACTGATCAACAACTACAGGAAGCGTTTGGTTGGAGTCATTGCAGCTAAAGGTGGCACAACCAGTTATTGAGTGTAAGGGGGCAATTACTTTTTCACACAGGGGCATTTGGTGTTGTATAATTTAATTTATGAAATAAATTAAATAAGTATGTAATTGTTATGTTATTTGTTCACTGTTCACTCAGGTTCCTTTTATCTAATATTAGGTTTTGGTTGAAGATCTGATAACATTCAGTACCAAAAATATGCAAAAGAAGAGAAAATTTGAGAGGGGGCAAATACTTTTTCACAGCACTGTAGATATATATGTATATATACAGTGGATTCAGAAAGTATTCAGACCACTTGACATTTTCCACATTTTGTTACGTTACAGCCTTATTCTAAAATGGATTAAATCGTTTTTTCCCCTCATCAATCTATACACAATACCCCATAATTTCATACTGGTCCTCCTGTAGCTCAGTTGGTAGAGCATGGCGCTTGCAACGCCAGGGTTGTGGGTTCGATTCCCACGGGGGGCCACTATGAAAAATGTATGCACTCACTAACTGTAAGTCGCTCTGGATAAGAGCGTCTGCTAAATTACTAAAATGTAAAAAATGTAAAATAATGACAAAGCAAAAACAGGTTTAGAAATGTTGCTAATGTATAAAATAAAATAAATTAAATATCATATTTACATAAGTATTCAGATCATTTACTCAGTACTTTGTTGAAGCACCTTTGGCAATGACTACAGCCTCAAGTATTATTGGGTATGACACCGCAAGCTTGGCACACCTGTATTTGGGGAGTTTCTCCCATTCTTCTCTGCAGATCCTCTCAAGCTCTGCCAGGTTGGATGGGGAGCGTCGCTGCACAGTTATTTTCAGGTCTCTCCAGAGATGTCCGATGGGGTTCAAGTCCGGGCTCTGGCTGGGCCACGCAAGGACATTCAGAGACTTGTCCCGAAGCCACTCCTGCATTGTCTTGGCTGTGTGCTTAGGGTCGTTATCCTGTTGGAAGGTGAACCTTCGCCCCAGTCTGAGGTCCTGAGCGCTCTGGTGCAGGTTTTCATCAAGGATCTCTCTGTATTTTGTGCCGTTCATCTTTCCCTCTAGATATGGCTTTTTCTTTGCAACTCTGCCTAGAAGGTCAGCAACCCGGAGTCGCCTTTTCACTGTTGACGTTGAGACTGGTGTTTTGCGGGTACTATTTAATGAAGCTGCCAGTTGAGGACCTGTGAGGCGTCTGTTTCTCAAACTAGACACTCTAATGTATTTGTCCTCTTGCTCAGTTGTGCACCGGGGCCTCCCACTCCTCTTTCTATTCTGGTTAGAGCCAGTTTGCGCTGTTCTGTGAAGGGAGTAGTACACAGCGCTGTACGAGATCTTCAGTTTCTTGGCAATTGCTCGCATGGAATAGCCTTCATTTCTCAGAACAAGAATAGACTGACGAGTTTCAGAAGAAAGTTATTTGTTTCTGGCCATTTTGAGCCTGTAATCGAACCCACAATTGCTGATGCTCCAGATACTCAACTAGTCTCAAGAAGGCCAGTTTTATTGCTTCTTTAATCAGCACAACAGTTTTCAGCTGTGCTAACATAATTGCAATAGGGTTTTCTAATGATCAATTAGCCTTTTAAAATGATAAACTTGGATTAGTAAACAACGTGCCATTGGAACACAGGACTGATGGTTGCTGATAATGGGCCTCTGTACGCCTATGTAGATATTCCATTAAAAATCTGCAGTTTCCAGCTACAATGGCCATTTACAACATTAACAATGTCTACACTGTATTTCTGATCAATTTGATGTTATTTTAATGGACAAAAAAAATGATTTTCTTTAGAAAACAAGGACATTTCTAAGTGACCCCAAACTTTTGAACGGTAGCGTAGATAGATCTATTTATCTATCTATAGATATAGATATAGATATCATAGAGATCCTATTAAATTAGTAGTATTCTAATTCCTAATTGTATCGTTATCCTCAGACCTTCACCTTGGTCTAGCAGACGGTGTTTAAGAAATATTATATAATAACTGAATGTAATAGCCTCTGTTTTAGGCCATTCCATATACATTCCATATACAGTATACCTGAGTAGTCATATCTGAGAGGCCCTGTCTATGACATATGTCTGCAATATTAGACCATGTGAAGCTGATGGTACTCAGCATCGCCTCATACATAGTGACTGCATCACATTGTGCCAATAATCACAATAACGCACACCTTCTCGTCTATTGCTGCTTGAATTTTCCGTTCCATACCTGAATAGTCATATCTGAGAGGCCCCATCCAGCGGTGTCTCTCACTTTCAGCCAGCACGTCTCCATAGAACCCGTATCCTACCAGAGACACAGAGTAACGCACCAGAGACGAGCGGTGGTGGACAGAACACACGTCCAGAGGCTGAGAGTCTCCTGCAATGGGTTGTGGGAATGTGGAGGACAAGGAGGGTTTTAGATCATGATTTTGAATATTGACATTAACTTCACAACTCTGCCCTTGTGAAATGATGATGCTGCTTATGACTGCTTATGGCTAAAGTTGCTGCTTATGGCTCCAGTAAAGTGATGCTTTTTACATTTTAGTAATTTAGTCGACGCTCTTATGCAGAGTGACTAACAGGAGCAATGGTTAAGTGCCTTGCTCAAGGACATATCGATAGATTTTTCAACTAGTCGGCTCAGGAATTCGAACCAGCAACCTTTCGGTTACTGGCTCAACGCTCTTAACCGCTAGGCTACCTACCGCCCCAGTGGCTAAAGATGATTTTAAGATACACCAGATAACAAAGTCAAGTACAATGTAATCTCAAATGTATTATGTCTTATTAAATGTGTTTTTAATTTAAGATCATATCTCACCAATGATAATATGCAGAGCAGAGGTCACTGGGTCATTGACTCCCACAGTGGCGAAACACACACAGTCTGTGGAGCCTGAGGAGAGAACACACAGACTCATATCAGACGCATCTTTATAGTTAGGGTTAATCTTAAGTCTTTTCTTGATTCCTTGTGTCCTCCCTTCTCACCTCCTTCTCAAATTTCAGAAGGGCGCGAAGAGAACATCAGAGAACATCCACTTTCTTTGAGGAAGGTCTTCTGAGATCAACTTATTTAATTATTGATCAATGATGTCTCTCTCACCTGCAGGAATGATGCCAATGTGAAGGTCACAGGACTGTAGAGAGGGGTCATGCTCCGATAGCCCTGCCTCCTGCTGTGTTCGGCCAATCACACCGTGCAGCAGCTCGCTGAACATTCCGTCCCCGCCCACACATACCACACTGAGGTAGGGACAAACATAAACAAACAGTGATGTGATGAAACCCAATCACAGGCTACGCCTGAAATGTAGTGCGCTACTCAATATTCCCTATAAAGTGCACTTCTTTTGAACAGAGTCCTATGGGCCTTAATACTTTTGACCAGAGCCCTCATCAAAAGCAGTGAATAGGGTAGCATTACGGCATAATAATTGGCTGCCATAGTGTTGCTGTTTACATGACAACATTCAAATGTCTGACGTACCCATCGAAACCAGTCAGGTCTTTCTTTAGTATGTGGTCTCTCGCCTGGTTGGCCCGCTCTGTCACTGAATGACAAAAACAAAGCAAAATGTGTTTTACTACTAGAATAGACCATGTTATAATATAGCAATAGACCATGTTATTATATAGCAACAGACCATGTTATTATATTGCAATAGACCATGTAATTATGAGCATAATTATGTGTCACGCCAATATCACCACACAATGCACTTGGTAATTAGCCTGCTACAGACAAATCCACGAAACAAACTTAACTACCAGTTCTATCGGTTTGTCAGTACGTCACAGGATTTTCTGCATTACTATTGTCTCACACGGGTCTCACCTATAACATGAGCGCTGATACCTGCCAGCTCAAACAGTGGGGCCACTAGAGAGTGATAGATCTGTCTCCCTTGTTTCTTTCCTCCGAACGGGTTGATGAACACCAACAACCTGTGAGGACGAGAGGAGCCTGAGAGAGGAGAGGAGGATAGACAGATCCAAAGAAAAAGAGAGGAGACAGAGTGGATCCATAACAAACAACAGTTGGCAGCGGCGGGGGGGTTAAGAATTGCACTATTTTATCTATTTTATCTTATCTCAGGACAAGTGAAGTTATCCTTACTGTGTGTTTTGAGGGCAATCCTCAGCAGGGTCATCCACTGGTCTCTGAGGTCCCTGCTGGGACAGCTGAACTGGGTCCTGCCCAGGTGCCATAGCAACCCATAGGAACTACCACTGCTGCTGCGCTTCACATAGAACACTGCAGAACAGTACACAGGGAGGGAGGGAGGGAGGGAGGGGGAGAGGGATTGGGGGGAGAGAGAAAGCGTACTGTTCACACTTTAAACAAAGTACATCAAGGCTTAATAAAGAATCCTTATAAGCCCCCCCACACACACACACACACACACCAATAAATCGCTTGTTTGATTTTGTGTTGTGTCTAATCTCGGCTCCCAGAACCAAATCTCTCGCTGCGTCTGTTACCAGAGACTGTGTATCTGACCTTGGGGCAGTAACATAACTCACCTGTGAAGTCTCTGTCTGTGTCTTCAGAAACTGACCTCTGGGGTAGAACCTCCACACGCCCCTCCTCCACACCAACAACCTCCGACACTGGTACTGAAACTAGGATCACACAGGCACAGTATGACATTGAAACTTGTATCACATAAGCCCTGTTTATACCTGGTGATAACATGCGTCCTTTGTCCTGATATTGTCCACATTCTGATAGTGCCCACATTTTTAGGCAGTTGTAGATGATTAAAAGACACATTGTGATCTGATTGTGATCAGATCTTCCTCGCCACCTCCGGAGGTATTCAGGCACACATTGTGTCTGAATATCAATCAAGTGTAAACAGATCTGGATGGTTAAACCATTTAAATTCATTCAATCAATATACCGTCCTCTAAAATCATTGACAGGTAGCACTATTGACTTGTGGCATCAGTAATTGTCTTAAAAATAAACATGATTTTGAAAGTATCTGTCAAATAATTTGCATACAGGGAGGGACCATCTAATATGGTCACAATGCGGACACTATAGACGGCTAAGAGACACATTTTAATACAATATGTAGATGCGACAAACCTTGGTCAGATAGTGATTGGGTCATATTGATCAGCTCATCAAACTCACATGTTAGCGCAAGGTGTAAAGGAGGCTACAGACACCGACACACACACACACACACAAACACACACATACACACACAAACACACACATACACACACACTGGTAAATATTTTGCCTATATTGAGCTCATGTGACTATTAATTAAAGGGCATATCAGATAGGTGTGTGTGTGTGTGTGTGTGTGTGTGTGTGTGTGTGTGTGTGTGTGTGTGTGTGTGTGTGTGTGTGTGTGTGTGTGTGTGTGTGTGTGTGTGTTTTCTAGTGTTTTGTGTTAGTGCTGTATAACTTGTAATTCACCTTTACAGGAAAAGCAACATTCTTCATGAGTGAAATACAGTGTGCCTATAATAATTTGTCTGTTTATAGCAATTTCTCTGAAACACACACTACTTACTAGCCTACTAACTTTACAGAATGGATATAATTTCATTTCATAATTGTTGAAATAAGTCTTCACATTTTACCACTAGCATGTAGCCTATTTACATTAGTCTCCACTTGCATGCTGTCTCCAAGACAGGTTTGGTGACTTTCTATTAGTGGTGCATAGCACACATTCTCTCTACTCAAAACAACAAGAAGCATGCTGTGTAATGCTGATGGGATGGAATGATTACCATATGAGGCTAGTCAAGTCGTCCTTTTATTTACTTTATTCTAAGAGTGAATGAGATTGTTATGCAGTTATTACTAGGCAACCTAAGATAAAATCCTATATAAATTCTATATGAGCCTACATAAAAGTGTATTTAAATGTAATGTATATAATTAAATGTCTGCATTTAAAAAGAGAGGGGGTCAACAGATGCCATGCACGATGAAAGTGAGGGATAAAAGGATAAAAGGGACTCACCGGTCTTATCGCGGTTCTTCTTATCGAGCTCAGTCCAGTTGAGGTGCAAACCGGTAAGGGCTGCCCGGTAACGTTTCTTACCAACCCATAGACTGGACTCCAACTGTACTAGACCTACGTCCATACTACATGTATCTCTACAAACGTCTATAGTATAGATAGACAGGATTGTAGTTCTCTATCTTACTTTCACAGAAGAATGTAGGCAAGGGTAGAACGATTTATTCTACAAATTATTCCAATAATTCAATATTGCCGCATATTCAAATTATAACCTCTCCTGATACCAGCTCCACTCTCAAAACAATATCTCAAAGTGTTGTTCAGATACCATATAGCTCTGATAAGATTAATAAGATAGCGAAACTTTTTTGTATCTGTAAAGTCCCTGTCTTTATATTAACGCGCATGTCAGTGACAGGTAGGCTTCTTTTCTAAAAATATTTTGGTTTCCTTATATGCCTCTCTCGTCTCGCACCTGTCGTTAACATTTGCATGCTGCTCTCTGATTGGCTGTTACTACCCGTTGCAGGTAATTAGCATAAATTCAAGTTATGTCAAAATATTGGATTCCTTTTACTCTTTATACACTTTTAACTGCTCTGTATGAAATATCCTACATTTCATAAGTCTTTTTTTTTTTTTTTTGCCAACTCTAGTCTTTATAGCCTAAACTGTCTGAACTTGAATTGAACTGAGAAGTTGCCTAATGTTGTTGACTTAATTACCCTTAAAAAAACGAATATCAACGTAATACCTTGGTAATGCACTGATCATTGCCAATGCTAGGGACATTTTTTAATAAGGCTTGTGCATGGACTGTGGGGAGTCTAGGTGTACTTGATTTATGGTAGCTCATCCCGCATGCGCCGGATAACACCTATTTTACTCAGCTTCCCGGCGCACCGGGCAAACTAATCAAGTGCGCCTTCACTGATATGTCCGTCAAAATGTATTCCTGTCCTCATTGGGTGTTGGAGGTTCTATTTCATAATTTCCGCTGTAGCCAGTCCAATCCCACGCAACTAGAGGCGGGACTCACCTCTGGACCCCTTCCGGTTTATCGCATGCTTCCCCTTCAATTTAGCTAACTAACATATCTTAAACATAATTTATAGACAACGTTAGGAGTTCATAAAACACTTTAGTTCCATACTTTATACATTTCATCATCTGAAATTGTGACAGTCGAAGAAAACATGAATATTCGCAACGCGAGGGTAAGTGAGCCGACCATGCAACACTATGTGTGTTAGCTAGCTAGCTAGCCACCCATCGCTAATCAAATCAAATCAATTCTTATTTATAATAACAATGCAAGGCTTTGTGATCGCTGCACGTTTGCTTGTCAAGTGAAACTGCTGCTAGCTTAATTAGCTACTACGTAAATGGATTGCTACTACGGTAGCTAGCTGGATACAAAGTGAACAAGAGTAACTAGTTCCACTTCAAGTGTAGTTACGTTAGCTAGTTAGTAACGTTAGTGACGTTTTGATTGAATCAGTGTCCACAGTCCAGACATGACATCTCTTCTGGTTGTCCCTTTTCTCAAGTGCCATTGTTTCAATCAGTGTCCAAACCATTGACATGTCTTGTTGTTCTGTTTCCTCAGCCGGAGGACCTTATGAACATGCAGCACTGCAACCTGCTGTGTCTCCCAGAGAACTACCAGATGAAATACTACTTCTACCATGGACTGTCCTGGCCACAGGTTAATATGGCTTCCTCTTCATCATCAGACATCTCCATTGCCACTTCACTCATATCACTTGAGTCAAGTCTTTGTTCTTGCATTCAATCAGTCAAAAATGGAATTTCTCTACTCAACCAATAGGAATGAGTAACATTCGATTTTGGTCTAGCTAGTTGTTACTAGATCAAATTGTATTTGTCACATGCGCCGAATACAACAGGTGTAGACCAAAAATAACATTAAATAAAAATAAATAAAAGTAACATAATTAAAGAGCAGATGTCTGTGTAACTCTGTGCGTCTATCTCTAACATCACCTCTTTGTTCATCTTTCAGCTCTCCTACATCGCAGAGGATGAGAATGGCAAAATAGTGGGATATGTTTTGGCCAAGATGTGAGTATACCTGAACTACAGAGCTTATCTCATGCCATTGTTTGTCAGTGTCTATCAAGCCCTCACTCTTTATGTGGCATGCAGGGAGGAGGACCCAGATGATGTCCCCCATGGTCACATCACATCCCTGGTGAGTCTTGGTTCTGTACTGTTCATTGTAGTACTTTATAGGTTCAATATGGGATAGGCAGTAGACTATGGAGGAGCTTGCAGAAGAAGGAGGTGACCTCTCATCTGCAGCACCTTGTCAGGTTGTTTAGTTGTTGTTGTTGAGTGACAGGAAGGACTGTTAACAAATGTTTGGATTGTCTTTGTGTCTGTCTGTCTCTCAGGCTGTCAAGCGTTCTCACAGACGTCTGGGTCTGGCTCAGAAGCTGATGGACCAAGCCAGCCGAGCTATGATTGAAAACTTCAATGCCAAATATGTCTCACTTCATGTCCGGAAAAGGTAGTGCAGTGTGCTGGATGTCTGTGTTGGACTTCAATGAGATGTCTCCACCACTCCACTAGTCATTGTTATATTGCTCTTAGATAAGAATTTCCAGATTAGTTGTTGTAATGGAATGTTGAATACATATCACTCTCCTGTTCTCTAGAGAAGTATAGACAGAAGATCATTTGAATACAGAGAGACATTGTTTTTCAGACCATTCTTAATGTGACTTGTATTGTTTTATCCTGTTGATCTGTATCTGTATTTTTTGGTTCACAAATAACTTGAATTGCATCCATCTCATTTTCTCCTACTGCAGTAACCGAGCGGCCTTGCACCTGTACTCCAACACACTGAAATTCCAGTAAGTAACATGGATCTCCTCCTGTCCATGTGTAAACGGACCCTCCTAAAGCAAGTGCTTATGTAAATGTTGATGTTGCATGTCAGCCTCCTAGTCAAAGTGAGGTTGTCTCGGGAACTGTGGAGTCATATTCCCTACTGATATATCCAAATGATGGTCTCTGCTGCAGAATTCAAATGTATCCAAAGGTTGTTTATTTGATTTACTTTTCCCTTATTTAACCAGTGATTGTTTGCAGTGCTACGATCACAAACAATGTCCATGTATAATGTGTTGATCCTATTCCCCACTCACATACTAATCATTTTCATTCACCTCTATAGGATTAGTGAAATAGAGCCCAAATACTATGCAGATGGGGAGGATGCCTATGCCATGAAGAGAGACCTAGCTCACATGGCTGATGAGGTGAGTTTTAACTCCTATCCTTCTTTCCAGCAGCATGGCTTGATAGTGTTTTGCATACAGTGGCTCCTCTCTGCCATGAGGGTAAGGTCAACCTTTAAACAAACCATTAAGAGAGACACCTCCACACACTGCTGTCTATGTTTACCAATACTCCACATGGGAGCATAGATTGCAGTGTCTCTTTTTTATCATAGGCGGAACATATTTTTTCGATATCCAGAACCTGGTCAAAGCTGCATTCTGACCACGTGTCTGTCTAGTGCATTCTGACCAAGTGTGTCTGTTGTTTCTGTCTATGGGTCCCACAGTTGAGGAAGCCAGGAGTGAAGGCACTGGGTCAGGAGACCCTTACCGCTACGACCACACCTGGTGACCAGGAGAAAGAGGGAGAGAGGGACAGTGGTGGAGAGAGCAAAGAGCTCAGTGAAGTTAGCGAAGCTACAGAGAGCACAGACGTCAAAGATTCATCCTCCGATTCACAATGACTCTGCCATCTTTAGTAGCCATTTTTTAATTTCGCCATGAAAGTTACTTATTACACTTTTTTATCTCTTGCCGAAAAGGAAAAAACTGATTTGGCTTCAATCTTTACCCAGTGTTCATCTTCAACTATTCACCTCAGTTACTTTGAATATTTTACCTTTACAACATACACTGTACAGTCATACATTTTACCTTTACGCCGTACAGTAACATATTTTACCTTTACGCCGTACAGTAACATATTTGACCTTTACGCCGTACAGTAACATATTTTACCTTTACACTGTACTGTAATATATTTTACCTTTACACCATACAGTAATATATTTTACCTTTACACCATACATCTACTGTAATATATTTTACCTTTACACCATACAGTTATATATTATACCTTTACACCATACAGTAGTAGATTTTACCATTACTGTGTACACGGTACAGTAATATATTTTACTTTTACAGCATACACCCTACAATAATATATTTTATCTTTACAGTGTACACCGAACAGTAATATATATTTGACCTTTACACCGTACAGTAATAGTTTTTTTCCATAACTTTCTCTGTTGACATTAGTGACAAACAAAGCGAATTGAGAATTGGTTGAAAGGAATGTTTTTGGAACTGGAATGAAAGTGGATTTTGAGCACAAATTCACGACTGGTTTCATAAAAGTTTGTAATTATATTTGATGTTGTCACTAGTACTTCATCGTCGGCCACCCCACCCATGAAATCTACACATTTTGAAAACATAACCTGTGTTTTTGGATGTGTCAAAATCAGGTCTGTTAAGTATTCTTCAAAATACTCAAAATAAAAGTTTCAAGTAATACATTTTGTAATGTATTTCTTCTCTGCGTACTAGATGGCCAGTAAAATGCAACTTTAAATATTTTGAGAAATTCTCAGTGACCACTAGGTAATAACGTAGAAATGTAATGAATAGTGCTGACAAAAGTCCATATTTTACTTGACTGAGAAGCATGTCTGTTCTGTACAACACATTTCTATCTAAGCATGCAGCTCTGTTCCTTTCTTCATTAGAACAAACCAGACAGACAGGAAACAAACCCAGAGAATCTATCACCCTCACACTTGTGTATTTAGCCTGCCTTGTGGTGCTTTTGCTCACACACATTTTAAGAGGTGTTGAAGTACATATAATGCTGTCTTTAGCAGGATGTCCAGATTTAAAGCTGAACATTTATTTTCTCTTAACTGATCGAAGTATAAAAATGAGACCTCCCCTCTCAAATAAAATGCATTTAGAGAAGTTTAATTGACTGATTGTTTGCACATAAGTAAAATGTGGTTTGATTTAGCAGAGCTTACAGAATTAAACACAAAAGGAACACTTCTCCTGAATGTTGAAGAAACAAACGATATGACATTTATCTAAACCATCAGTTAAAAAGTCAAAAGCGAAGGACCTTCCAGAATACAAGGCAAGCCTTTCTTTATCAAGTAACTTGAATGCCTGGTTGCAATATAATCATCTAGAGGCTTTAGTGTGTACTTTGAGTCATGAAAGGAGTTTGCATTTTATTTACAGTGTCAATAGGGCTCACGTGCATGCTTTCAACTCCAGTTGAGTAAATCACTCAGTCACTGTGTCCTTTATGATATAGATCAGTTAAGCCACTTAACTTTAGGTTTACAGTCAGTTATTTAAGGTCCTTCAGGTTGAGGGAGAGGAAGGAAACACAGAGGAAGATAGAAGTGAGAGAAGAGTTTTTGACAGTTTGCTGATATTGCCAAGAGGAATGGAAACATTTATTTAGACAGTGGAAATCTTCTCTGTTAGCCAGAAGCAGTGCTGTTTTCACAACATCTCTGGCTTCTTCACACCTTGCAAGGGCATGACAGAACACCGTCACTTCACTCACAGTATTCTACACCGATGTTTCTGGTAAACAACATTAGCTACAAGAGCAAACAAACTACTGCTCTCTAGTCATGCATAGTAACAGGGTTATATTACAGTGCCTTGCAAAAGTATTCATCCCCCTTGGCGTTTTTTCCTATTTTGTTTCATTACAACCTGTAATTTAAATGGATTTTTATTTGGATTTCATGTAATGGACATACACAAAATAGTCCAAATTGTGGAAGTGAAATGAAAAAAAATAACTTGTTTCAAAAAATTCTAAGAAATAAATAACGGAAAAGTGGTGCGTGCGTATGTATTCACCCCCTTTGCTATGAAGCCCCTAAATAAGATCTGGTGCAACCAATTACCTTCAGAAGTCACATAATTAGTTAAATTAGGCCACCCACCAAAACTCACGGACCAGGCAAGGAGGGCATTAATCAGAGAGGGACCAAAGATAACCCTGAAGGAGCTGTAAAGCTCCACAGCGGAGGTTGGAGTATCTGTTCATACCACCACTTTAAGCCGGACACTCCACAGAGCTGGGCTTTACGGAAGAGTGGCCAAAAAAAAGCCATTGCTTAAAGAAAAAAATAAGCAAACACGTTTGGTGTTCGCCAAAAGGCATGTGGGAGACACCCCAAACATATGGAAGAAGGTACTCTGGTCAGATGAGACTAAAATTGAGCTTTTTGGCCATCAAGGAAAACGCTATGTCTGGCGCAAACCCAACACCTCTCATCACCCCGAGAACACCATCCCCACAGTGAAGCATGGTGGTGGCAGCATCATGCTGGGGGGATGTTTTTCATCGGCAGGGACTGGGAAACTGGTCAGAATTGAAGGAATGATGGATGGCACTAAATACAGGGAAATTCTTGAGGGAAACCTGTTTGTCTTCCAGAGATTTGAGACTGGGACGGAGGTTCACCTTCCAGCAGGACAATGACCCTAAGCATACTGCAACACTTGAGTGGTTTAAGGGGAAACAATCCAATTGAGAATCTGTGGTATGACTTAAACATTGCTGTACACCAGCAGAACCCATCCAACTTGAAGGAGCTGGAGCAGTTTTGTTTGAAGAATTGGCAAAAGTCCCAGTGGCTAGATGTGCCAAGCTCATAGAGACATACCCCAAGAGACTTGCAGCTGTAATTGCTTCAAAAGGTGGCTCTACAAAATATTGACTTTGCGGCAGTGAATAGTTATGCACACTCAAGTTTTCTGTTTTTTTGTCTTATTTCTTGTTTGTTTCACAATAAAAAATAATTTGCATCTTCAAAGTGGTACCCATGCTGTGTAAATCAAATGATACAAACCCCCCAGAAAATCCATTTTAATTCCAGGTTGTAAGGCAACAAAATAGGAAAAATGCAAAGGGGGTGAATACTTCCGCGAGCCACTGTATGTTACATGTGATCACTCTGTCAGTGAGATAATCTAAATATATTTTGTCATGACTTGTTCTGATTAATGACCACCACTTTTGGGTGTTACACAAGTGCAATACTTCCATAATATCTATTCGTTACTCAATACGAGATAGGCGTTTATTACAGATGCAGACAGCCCTTACTCAGCTTCACTGTTACTACACACATTAAGTCATAGGGAGGATGAGGAGGAGGGGGTGTGGCTTGAATTAGAAGCTTTCCTCTCCACCACTCTTGCACAAGCCGGCACTGGGTGTTTTAGAAAGTGTCAGGGAGCGACAGAACAGAGAGAGAGAGAGGAGGTTAGTGACATTCACCCAGGTTTATGTGTTTAATGTAAAAAAGGAGGAAGAGAGAAGTCATCTTTGGGAGATAAACGTTACTCAGTGTGGAAAAGAAGAGGATTAAAAACAATCTCAGTCAGGTATGAATCTGATTTACGTAACCGAATAACTAGGACATTCATTTCACAATATTTAAGAACGTTGTGTGGCATGTCATGTCTTGTTTGAATTAGACAATGTCTGCTTTGTGTTGATGTACATGTGTAAGAGTACTGTAATTTTCTGGATGTTACACCAAGATTCTGCTTTCTCTACTTGCTGTGAATGTGGTTTCTCTGCTGTTTGACAGTTATAGCTACAATATATCGTAATGTGTATCTCACCCCACTGTGAAGTATGTGGTTGAGGCTGGACGATAAACGGTGAAATACACCACATTAGTACAGCTGTATAGGAAAGACATGTACAGTACCTTCTACCAGTTCAAACTGACCAGTGGATATCAGTTGAGATATACTGGGAGTGCCCTGTATCCTGATGATGATGGCAATAAACTCCAATTCCTGTTGCATGATTCAATGATGATCACATAGTGAAGGAATGGAGAAAGGGAGATGGAAAGGGTGACGAATCGTGTAAAAACAAGATGCTAGACAGCTATGTTCTACAACACATATTATTAAGATACATGAGATGTGTTACACTTTTCAAATGGAAATGCAATGAACCTAAACATAAACTATCGGCAGATATACAGATTTACTTATAAGTATACCTATCTATAGATAAGGCGGCAGGTAGCTTAGTGGTTAAGAGCGTTGTGCCAGTAACTGAAAGGTCGCTGGTTCTAATCCCCGAGCCAACTAGGTGAAAAATCTGTCGATGTGCCCTTGAGCAAGGCACTTAACCCTAATTTCTCCTGTAAATCGCTCTGGATAAGAGCGACTGCTAAATGACGTAAATGTAGATGGAGAGAAGAAATCACAGGGAACGTTTATCTTTTGAAAAATGATTGAAATTGGGAACAGTGTAAAACAGCTGTGTGAAATTGGGAACAGTGTAAAACAGCTGTGTGAAATTGAGTTTTGATGAGTGAAGTTTGGTTTTTGAAAAGGAAATAGGAAGTTAGTTGGCAGTGAAGAGGGAGAGCGAAGGAGGGAAAGTGAGGTCAAGTGACTCATGGTTAGTGAGGTCAAGTGACTCATGGTTAGTGATGTCGAGTGATTTTCCTGTAATAATCAAGAAAAAATTGCTAAAGTTAAGACGTTGTCAGCTATGATATGGTCATTATTTGAACTGGCTAGCCAGCAAACAAGCTAGAAACGAACCAAAACATTGTTTAGAAAGTTGTTTTTAGTTGCCTGGTTTGCTAGATTGACATATACTAAATTCATTTTTAAACGGATGGGTTTATTGGTGTTAAAATACACCAGTTATGCTATTTTGTACCACCAGGCTGCTGATGTCATGCAACTGTTGTTTTTGTGTTATACTTTTTCATAATGACGATGACAAGTTTGATGTCGGAGGTCAATAGAATGTTCATGATGTCACTGCGACAACTTTCTACAGACATATCGATAGACCAACTGTAAACCAGCCTTAAGCTTTAGGGCGTAACTGTATGCGCGCCAAATGGCCTACACACCAATCCCCAAATGCTTTTGGGAACGGGCAGAAAAACTTTTAATGTCGATCCACCAAGGCAAAAATTACAATGTCGGTGTTTAATCCAAAAAGAGAAAAGCTGCGAAATTGATAGTTCAAAATAAAGAGGAGGGAAGGTCAGAAAAGTAATGTTTTGGAAAGATTTGGTGAAGTGGTAAAAGAGGATGATAGCAGTGCTGGCCGGCTATGTTATGTGTGATGATTGTGAGACGCCATACAAATTTGGCAGTCACAAGAAGGGGACTTCAAATAGGCCTATGGCATGTCAAGGGGACTCTAGCCTACTGTCCAACTAGATTGAAGCATTCATTCTATCGAACCATATCATAACCGCTACACACAGCCTACATCGTTGTCACCATATTAGCTAAAGTAACGTCATAGTCAACATAGCTAATAGAACTAACGTGTTAGTAAACCCGCTACAATCATGCAGTAACGTTACAGTCAGTAAGCAGTTCAGTAAGTGGTTTAGCAGTTACACCGGTGGCAATAAATGTGTAAAACCAAAAGGGGGTGAGAACCATGAGCCTCCTAGGTTTTGTATTGAAGTCAATGAACCCAGAGGAGCTAGCTGTCCTCCGGCTACACTATGGTGCTACCCTACAGAGTGCTGTTGAGGCTACTGTAGACCTTCATTGCAATATTTTAATAAATTATTTAGTGACATTTGAATATATTTAGTATAGTTTTATCTAAAAAATTATAACTTTTTTTATATGTTTTACTATTTTTTTTAAATGAAATTCACAGAGGAGGATGGTCCTCCCCTTCCTCCTCTGAGGAGCCTCCACTGTTGAACAGGGTATGGTAGTAGGTGCCAGGCACACCGGTTTGTGTCAAGAACTGCAACGCTGCTGGGTTTTTCACACTCAACAGTTTCCCGTGTGTATCAAGAATGGTCCACCACCCTAAGGACATCCAGCCAACTTGACACAACTATGGGAAGCTTTGGAGTCAACATGGGACAGCATCCTTTTGGAATGCTTTCGACACCTTGTAGAGTCCATGCCCAGACGAATTGAGGCTGTTCTGAGGGCAAAAAGGGGGGGTACAATGTTCCTAATGGCTGGTATACTCAGTGTATAGTCGGGCGGTTGCGGATGGGTTACTAGCAATTGCGGGCAGGTGCAGGTGAACAAACAGCTGACCTGCGCACCACTAGTGTGTGCCCTCACCCCTAACACAGGAAGCACCACACCGGTCTTCCTCTTTTTAAAGATCACTAGAGGTCTCTCTATGGGAGGATTAATGACAGCATAGAAACAGAGAGACACCAATAAGACACAAATAATATTAACTACTAACTTCATGAAAGGCAATTAAAATGCAGTTCATAACCAACATTTCAGGCACCAATCCTATAGTGACTGCTTGAGCTCTGTCAATAAATGAGGGTATAAATAAAGTTTTATCATATTGTATTGTTAAATGTCAACAGAGAAGGGGGAAAGACACCAATGCTAACTGCACAAGTATAAAGGAGTTAAACTGCAGTTAAATGGTCATGGCGGTTATCAACCCCTCAGTCCTTTAGCAGTCAGTATCTAAGGAACAACAGACAACAGCAATGCAGCAAATCCATGAAGACTTATATTTTCTCTAATTTACTTGGCATGTTAACCACTCTGGATCCAACCTAAAGAGGAAGAAAGAGACGTCACCATATGGTGCTCAACAACACCAGGCCTAGGCTACGTCACCATATGGTGCTCAACAACACCAGGCCTAGGCTACGTCACCATATGGTGCTCAACAACACCAGGCCTAGGCTACGTCACCATATGGTGCTCAACAACACCAGGCCTAGGCTACGTCACCATATGGTGCTCAACAACACCAGGCCTAGGTTACGTCACCATATGGTGCTCAACAACACCAGGCCTAGGCTACGTCACCATATGGTGCTCAACAACACCAGGCCTAGGTTACGTCACCATATGGTGCTCAACAACACCAGGCCTAGGCTACGTCACCATATGGTGCTCAACAACACCAGGCCTAGGCTACGTCACCATATGGTGCTCAACAACACCAGGCCTAGGTTACGTCACCATATGGTGCTCAACAACACCAGGCCTAGGCTACGTCACCATATGGTGCTCAACAACACCAGGCCTAGGCTACGTCACCATATGGTGCTCAACAACACCAGGCCTAGGCTACGTCACCATATGGTGCTCAACAACACCAGGCCTAGGCTACGTCACCATATGGTGCTCAACAACACCAGGCCTAGGTTACGTCACCATATGGTGCTCAACAACACCAGGCCTAGGCTACGTCACCATATGGTGCTCAACAACACCAGGCCTAGGTTACGTCACCATATGGTGCTCAACAACACCAGGCCTAGGCTACGTCACCATATGGTGCTCAACAACACCAGGCCTAGGCTACGTCACCATATGGTGCTCAACAACACCAGGCCTAGGCTACGTCACCATATGGTGCTCAACAACACCAGGCCTAGGCTACGTCACCATATGGTGCTCAACAACACCAGGCCTAGGCTACGTCACCATATGGTGCTCAACAACACCAGGCCTAGGCTACGTCACCATATGGTGCTCAACAACACCAGGCCTAGGCTACGTCACCATATGGTGCTCAACAACACCAGGCCTAGGTTACGTCACCATATGGTGCTCAACAACACCAGGCCTAGGCTACGTCACCATATGGTGCTCAACAACACCAGGCCTAGGCTACGTCACCATATGGTGCTCAACAACACCAGGCCTAGGTTACGTCACCATATGGTGCTCAACAACACCAGGCCTAGGCTACGTCACCATATGGTGCTCAACAACACCAGGCCTAGGCTACGTCACCATATGGTGCTCAACAACACCAGGCCTAGGCTACGTCACCATATGGTGCTCAACAACACCAGGCCTAGGCTACGTCACCATATGGTGCTCAACAACACCAGGCCTAGGCTACGTCACCATATGGTGCTCAACAACACCAGGCCTAGGTTACGTCACCATATGGTGCTCAACAACACCAGGCCTAGGCTACGTCACCATATGGTGCTCAACAACACCAGGCCTAGGCTACGTCACCATATGGTGCTCAACAACACCAGGCCTAGGCTACGTCACCATATGGTGCTCAACAACACCAGGCCTAGGCTACGTCACCATATGGTGCTCAACAACACCAGGCCTAGGTTACGTCACCATATGGTGCTCAACAACACCAGGCCTAGGCTACGTCACCATATGGTGCTCAACAACACCAGGCCTAGGCTACGTCACCATATGGTGCTCAACAACACCAGGCCTAGGCTACGTCACCATATGGTGCTCAACAACACCAGGCCTAGGCTACGTCACCATATGGTGCTCAACAACACCAGGCCTAGGTTACGTCACCATATGGTGCTCAACAACACCAGGCCTAGGCTACGTCACCATATGGTGCTCAACAACACCAGGCCTAGGTTACGTCACCATATGGTGCTCAACAACACCAGGCCTAGGCTACGTCCACCATATGGTGCTCAACAACACCAGGCCTAGGCTACGTCACCATATGGTGCTCAACAACACCAGGCCTAGGCTACGTCACCATATGGTGCTCAACAACACCAGGCCTAGGCTACGTCACCATATGGTGCTCAACAACACCAGGCCTAGGCTACGTCACCATATGGTGCTCAACAACACCAGGCCTAGGCTACGTCACCAATGGTGCTCAACAACACCAGGCCTAGGCTACGTCACCATATGGTGCTCAACAACACCAGGCCTAGGTTACGTCACCATATGGTGCTCAACAACACCAGGCCTAGGCTACGTCACCATATGGTGCTCAACAACACCAGGCCTAGGCTACGTCACCATATGGTGCTCAACAACACCAGGCCTAGGTTACGTCACCATATGGTGCTCAACAACACCAGGCCTAGGCTACGTCACCATATGGTGCTCAACAACACCAGGCCTAGGCTACGTCACCATATGGTGCTCAACATCACCAGGCCTAGGCTACGTCACCATGTGGTGCTCAACAACACCAGGCCTAGGCTACGTCACCATATGGTGCTCAACAACACCAGGCCTAGGCTACGTCACCATATGGTGCTCAACAACACCAGGCCTAGGTTACGTCACCATATGGTGCTCAACAACACCAGGCCTAGGCTACGTCACCATATGGTGCTCAACAACACCAGGCCTAGGCTACGTCACCATATGGTGCTCAACAACACCAGGCCTAGGCTACGTCACCATATGGTGCTCAACAACACCAGGCCTAGGTTACATCACCATATGGTGCTCAACAACACCAGGCCTAGGTTACGTCACCATATGGTGCTCAACAACACCAGGCCTAGGCTACGTCACCATATGGTGCTCAACAACACCAGGCCTAGGCTATTGAAGCAAAAGCAATACTGACTGGCTAACTCAGTCATAACAAGTATGTAATATATTCAAACTTCTGATTTAAGTCAATTTTAGTTTCTATAAATCAATATAATCTACAAAACATGTAAACTACCATTTTAAGGATTGTGTGAGCTGTTGTCTGTCAGTACTGTTGCATCTCCCCCACCACATACATAAGTTACATACTGTCACACAAAGTTACTCACTCCATTAGTGAACCAACCTGTAACGTGGAACACAAACGTTCCCTCTGTGAGGTGCTGCTGTGTGCCTTGTGTTGGTGGTAACAGTAATATTTATAAGGCAACTGAAATGTTGCTGCTGCTATTTCTGCCATGGTACAGGCATGTAGCAGCACGAGCAGAGTGGTGTGTTACATGCCAGCTGGCTTTCTACACAGCTATCTATTCAGAGGCAGCAGAGGCAGGCTGGGTTGAACTAGGAGATGTGTTACAGTAAAACAGTACTGTTTTCAGTCTAACTCTGGATCACAGACTGTATCTGATACTATGGATAGGAGTGGAGTAGTGAATGGAGGGAAAGTGTCACAGAGCGGGGGGAAGTAGTGAGTGTCACAGAGCGAGGGGAAGTAGTGAGTGTCACAGAGCGGGGGGAGGTAGTGAGTGTCACAGAGCGGGGGGAAGTAGTGAGTGTCACAGAGCGGGGGGAAGTAGTGAGTGTCACAGAGCGAGGGGAAGTAGTGAGTGTCACAGAGCGGGGGGAGGTAGTGAGTGTCACAGAGCGGGGGGAAGTAGTGAGTGTCACAGAGCGGGGGAAGTAGTGAGTGTCACAGAGCGGGGGGAAGTAGTGAGTGTCACAGAGCGGGGGGGAAGTAGTGAGTGTCACGGAGCGGGGGAAGTAGTGAGTGTCACAGAGCGGGGGAAGTAGTGGAGTGTCACAGAGCCGGGGGAAGTAGTGAGTGTCACAGAGCAGGGGGAAGTAGTGAGTGTCACAGAGCGGGGGAAGTAGTGAGTGTCACAGAGCGGGGGAAGTAGTGAGTGTCATAGAGCGGGGGAAGTAGTGAGTGTCACAGAGCGGGGGAAGTAGTGAGTGTCATAGAGCGGGGGAAGTAGTGAGTGTCACAGAGCGGGGGGAAGTAGTGAGTGTCACAGAGCGGGGGGAAGTAGTGAGTGTCATAGAGCGGGGGGAAGTAGTGAGTGTCACAGAGCGGGGGGAAGTAGTGAGTGTCACAGAGCGGGGGGAAGTAGTGAGTGTCACAGAGCGGGGGGAAGTAGTGAGTGTCATAGAGCGGGGGGAAGTAGTGAGTGTCATAGAGCGTTGTTGACAAAAGTCGTTGGAGGGACCAGGAAGTGTAGCATACAGTACATGACAGATTGGTTTTCAAGTGTTTAGAAATCAATTGAGCTTTGACCTGGATGTAGGGTCATTAACTTCACACACTTAGACTATACTCCAATAAGCATGGGTAGAGTGAGTAAGGATTCACTTAGACCAGGGGTGTCAAACTCATTCCATGGAGGGCCTAGTGTCTGCAGGTTTTAGTTTTTTCTTTTTAATTAAGCCCTAGAAAACCAGGTGTGGGGAGTTCCTTACTAATTAGTGATCTTAATTAATCAATCAAGTACAAGGGAGGAGCGAAAACCCGCAGACACTCGGCCCTCCATGGAATGAGTTTGACACCTGTGACTTAGACCAAGGGTCTCCAACCTTTTCTAGCATGAGAGCTACTTTTAAGAGCTACAAGCTAATTTTGTTTTCTTCTAGTTTTCAAATAGGCACATTCTTCCCTTCTCCACTCCCCTGCAACTCTTCCCCAGGTCCTTAGTGTACAAGAGAAAGTAGTGCACTATGTTGTCAACTCTTCCCCAGGTCCTTAGTGTACAAGAGAAAGTAGTGCACTATGTTGTCAACTCTTCCCCAGGTCCTTAGTGTACAAGAGAAAGTAGTGCACTATGTTGTCAACTCTTCCCCAGGTCCTTAGTGTACAAGAGAAAGTAGTGCACTATGTTTTCTGTCAAAATACCTGGTAAAATAATGGTTAATAAATCTGTGATTTTCCCCCCAAATTCTGTTTGATATTTTCCCAAATTATGTTCTCACTTATTACAATTGTTCATAGAGAAACAAGGAAATTGGATGTTCTGAGTCCATGTCAATTCTTTAGTGTAATTCCCCTTTAATTGCGCATCTGGCCCTTTAATTGCGCATCTAGTGAGTGAGGAATGTACCTTCTAATGTGCAGGTCTAGCGATAGTACTCTACTGGTGCTGCTCATTTCATGGCAAAGTTTGCAAATAATAGATACGAATTATATACTTCCTCATGATATACTTCTGCCAGGTAAGACTACTTTACAGTTAACATTTAATTGAGAAGGTTTTGGGGAAAATATTTCTGTCAACCCACAAGACTGTTATCACATCAAATGGCTACACATGGAGTGATAAACAAACGCGCGCACCACACAGACAGACAGGGGTAGTATTGCTGGAAATTAATGGGCAGATATTGTGCTAGGTTTGGCTTTTTAAGCTAATAGTTGCTAACCAGCGGTGGGATAATGTCAAAGTTGTTGTGTTGATTAGATAGTAGCTGGGAGTTTACGGTATCTGATAGTTGTGTGATTTGTGTATGACAGTTTGTGGTGGAACACGTGAAAATTGCATGAGCTACTCATGTGGGCTGCGGGCTCGCGATCGACCTGTTGGAGACCCCTGATTTAGACTATACACTGTAAAATAAAAATAAAGATTGGTTGATTCAATTGACAAAAGTTTGTTCCCAGGCTGCCTTAAAATGTAATGTCAAATCCAATCCGGATTTCGTGTGGTTAATTTCATCTAAAGTTACTTCAAACTAGTAAAGTAAGTGGAACATAATGGAAATCAATGGGCTTAAACTGATTGTTTTAATTGTGCTAACAAAGATACTCAAGTTGTTTTGACAAGTTTTTAAGTGGAGAGGACATGTATTTTCAAAAAAACTAAACTATTTATTGTTTCAATTTAACAAAGTTTGTTACCAGGCGCCCTTAATGTTAAGTTGTCAACTTCCTATACAGTTGAAACAACTACTTTGAAAATTATACAATTCAGAACTGACTAAGTTTTTGAAATAATATAATAGAGATTTAAGTAGGAAACATTATGCTCCCATCTGTCTCTTGCTCTTGTGTGAGCTTTATCGGCCGTTTCAAAACCGGCAGCACACTCAGTAATTTTAACCCACTAACAGACCACTTTAGCTCAAATGACATTCTCAGTCACGGTTACATGTGGTTGTTTATCGCCGTTAGTTAAATGCACTAACTAAAGTCTCTCTGGATAAAAGTGTCTGACCTAAATGTAAAAATTAACTGTTGCAAATGCTGAGTATTATTCTAATGAGTAAACACATCGTTTTTTGCTTACTCAATTTGAATTAATGCCTTTTGACATTTGGAGTGAGTTGAAGTCAACTCAACAAATGTAGCAAATTTAGTTGACTTGGCTAGATAAAACAAGTAATTTTGACAAATATATATATATATATATATATATATATATATATATATATATATATATATACAGTGTACTCCAATAAGCATGGGTACAGTGAGTAAGGATTTTGTCAGGAACTAGGTGATAAGCTGCAGTAACGTTTCAGATCAAACTATTGTAGAAAACCTTGTGGAATGATTGATATCTCTTCTTTGCAACAGAGTTTCACCCTGTCGGAGCAACAATGACATCACATGTGAAGCTGAGAAAAGAGAGAGCTGGAGTTGTGGACTATGAAACACAAATCAAAGGTAGGGGAAGTCCTTGTTGTTGTTGTTTACCCTCTAATAATACTTTACTGCACAGCTCATCTTTCATGTTGTTCCCCTTCTCACCGCCCACTGGGTCGTACAACATAGTTGTAGTTCAACGCATGTTCATTAATCACATCCCACTGGGCACAAACTGGTTGAATCAATGTTGTTTCAACGTAATTTCTCAACGTATTGTGACGTGGAATCTACATGGAAAATACATCGGATTTGTAAAAAGTTATCAACGTTAACTGTTGTTTTGAGGGTGAAATTTGAACCACAGAATTATGTCATCATGGTAACCAAATTTACAGTGCATTTGGAAAGTATTCAGACCCCTTCTCCACATTTTAAGTTACAGCCTTATTCTAAAATGGATAAAAGTATTTTTTTCCCCTCATCAATCTACACACAATACCCCATAATGACAAAGCAAAACGTTTTTTAGAAATTTTTGCAAATGTATATAAGAAATAATTAAAAAATCCTTTATTCACATAAGTATTCAGACCCTTTGCTATGAGACTCGAAATTGAGCTCAGGTGCATTCTGTTTCCATTGATCATCCTTGAGATGTTTCTACAACTTGATTGGAGTCCACCTGTGGTAAATTAAATTGATTGGACATGATAGGACAACGACCCTAAGCACACAGCCAAGACAACACAGGAGTGGCTTCAGGACAAGTCTCTGAATGTCCTTGAGTGGCCTAGCCAAAGCCCGGACCTGAACCTGATCGAACATCTCTGAAGAGACCTGAAAATAGCTGTGCGGCGACGCTCCCCACTCCACCTGACAGAGCTTGAGAGGTTCTGCAGAGAAGAATGGGAGAAACTCCCCAAATACAGGTGTGCCGAGCTTGTAGCGTCATACCCAAGAAGACTTGAGGCTGTAAGCGCTGCCTAAGGTGCTTCAACAAGGTACTGAGAAAAGTGTCTGAATACTTATGTAAATGTCATATTTCAGTTTTTTATTTTTAATACATTTGCAAACATTTCTATAAACTGGTTTTTGCTTTGTCATTATGAGGGGAAAAAAACAACTTAATCAATTTTATAATAAGGCTGTCACGTAACAAAATGTGGAAAAAGTCAAGGGGTCTGAATACTTTCCGAATGCACTGTATATCGACTATCAGAAAAAAATTATAGGCTGGGCAGCACCCCCTACTGGAGAGTTGATCTATCTACAGCTATTAATTTGGTTTCCATCCAGGATTTTAAAAGCCCAACCCTGCTTAGTTTTAATATTTGTCACTGACTATTATCAATGTGCTATCGTGAGAATTACTTGAGAGATCTCTTAATTATTAATAACTAAATAGATTCACTGTTATCAAAGTCCTAAGGTTAGGTTTAACAGCGCAAATGAAATGTAACCATACTAATTACAGTTTGTCTACAAATTAATAATTGATATGTTGGATTCACGTCTCCATCTCAACCAAAAATCTAAGTTAAAGAATAGGTCTACATCAAATCAAACTGTATTTAAAGTGTATTTTAAGTTTGATTTAATTTAGTCCAACTTAAAATGCACTTTAAATACAGTTTTTGATTTAGTCTATTCTTTCACTTTGATTATTGGTTGAGATGGAGACGTGAATCCAACATACACTATATATACAAAAGTATGTGGACACCCCTTCAAATTAGTGGATTCGGCTATTTCAGCCACACCCGTTGCTGACAGGTGTATAAAATCGAGCACACAGCCATGCGATCTCCATAGACAAACATTAGCAGTAGAATGGCCTTACTGAAGAGCTCAGTGACTTTTAAAGTGGCACCATCATAGGATGCCACCTTCCAACAAGTCAGTTCGTCAAATTTCTGCCCTGCTAGAGCTGCCCCGGTCAACTGTAAGTGCTGTTATTGTGAAGTGGAAACGTCTAGGAGCAACAACGGCTCAGCCGCGAAGTGGTAGGCCACACAAACTCACAGAACGGGACCGCTGAGTGCTGAAGCGCGTAGCACGTACAGTGAGGGGAAAAAAGTATTTGATCCCCTGCTGATTTTGTACGTTTGCCCACTGACAAAGACATGATCAGTCTATAATTTTAATGGTAGGTTTATTTGAACAGTGAGAGACAGAATAACAATAAAAAAAAATCAGAAATGCACGTCAAAAATGTTATAAATTGATTTGCATTTTAATGAGGGAAATAAGTATTTGACCCCTCTGCAAAACATGACATAGTAGTTGGTGGCAAAACCCTTGTTGGCAATCAGAGTTCAGACGTTTCTTGTAGTTGGCCACCAGGTTTGCACACATCTCAGGAGGGATTTTGTCCCACTCCTCTTTGCAGATCTTCTCCAAGTCATTAAGGTTTCGAGCCATTCCTTTGTTGCCTTGGCCGTGTGTTTTGGGTCATTGTCATGCTGGAATACCCATCCACAACCCATTTTCAATGCCCTGGCTGAGGGAAGGAGGTTCTCACCCAAGATTTGACGGTACATGGCCCCGTCCATCGTCCCTTTGATGCGGTGAAGTTGTCCTGTCCCCTTAGCAGAAAAACACCCCCAAAGCATAATGTTTCCACCTCCATGTTTGATGGTGTTCTTGGGGTCATAGGCAGCATTCCTCCTCCTCCAAACACGGCGAGTTGAGTTGATGCCTAAGAGCTCGATTTTGGTCTCATCTGACCACAACACTTTCACCCAGTTCTCCTCTGAATCGTTCAGATGTTCATTGGCAAACTTCAGACGGGCCTGTATATGTGCTTTCTTGAGCAGGGGGACCTTGCGGGCGCTGCAGGATTTCAGTCCTTCATGGCGTAGTGTGTTACCAATTGTTTTCTTGGTGACTATGGTCCCAGCTGCCTTGAGATCATTGACAAGATCCTCCCGTGTAGTTCTGGGCTGATTCCTCACCGTTCTTATGATCATTGCAACTCCACGAGGTGAGATCTTGCATGGAGCCCCAGGCAGAGGGAGATTGACAGTTATTTTGTGTTTCTTCCATTTGCGAATAATCGCACCAACTGTTGTCACCTTCTCACCAAGCTGCTTGGCGATGGTCTTGTAGCCCATTCCAGCCTTGTGTAGGTCTACAATCTTGACCCTGACATCCTTGGAGAGCTCTTTGGTCTTGGCCCCTTAGTTCCAGTGAAGGGAAATCTTAACTACAGCATACAATGACATTCTAGATGATTCTGTGCTTCCAACTTTGTAGCATTGTCAACCAAACAAATTCAATATTACTTTTGTAATACAGTAATAAATAGCATCTTTCACTGAGTGTACAAAACATTAAGAACACCTGCTCTTTTCATGACAGACTGACCTTGTAAATCCAGGTGAAAGCTGTGATCCGTTATTGATGTCACCTGTTAAATCCACTTCAATGTGCAGCTGTAGGAGAGAAGACAGGTTAAAGAAGGATTATTAAGCAATGAGACAATTAAAACATGGATTGTGTATGTGTGCCATTCAGAGGGTGAATGGGCAAGACAAAATACACTGCTCAAAAAGGGAACACTTAAACAACACAATGTAACTCCAAGTCAATCACACTTCTGTGAAATCAAACTGTCCACTTAGGAAGCAACACTGATTGACAATAAATGTCACATGCTGTTGTGCAAATGGAATAGACAACAGGTGGAAATTATAGGCAATTAGCAAGACACCCCCAATAAAGGACTGGTTCTGCAGGTGGTGACCACAGACCACTTCTCAGTTCCTATGCTTCCTGGCTGATGTTTTGGTCACTTTTGAATGCTGGCGGTGCTTTCACTCTAGTGGTAGCATGAGACGGAGTCTACAACCCACACAAATGGCTCAGGTAGTGCAGCTCATCCAGGATGGCACATCAATGCCAGCTGTGGCAAGAAGGTTTGCTGTGTCTGTCAGCGTAGTGTCCAGAGCATGGAGGCGCTACCAGGAGACAGGCCAGTACATCAGGAGACGTGGAGGAGGCCGTAGGAGGGCAACAACCCAGCAGCAGGACTGCTACCTCCGCCTTTGTGCAAGGAGGAGCACTGCCAGAGCCTTGCAAAATGACCTCCAGCAGGCCACAAATGTGCATGTGTCTGCTCAAACGGTCAGAAACAGACTCCATGAGGGTGGTATGAGGGCCGGCGTCCACAGGTGGGGGTTGTGCTTACAGCCCAACACCGTGCAGGACGTTTGGCATTTGCCAGAGAACACCAAGATTGGCAAATTCGCCACTGGCGCCCTGTGCTCTTCACAGATGAAAGCAGGTTCACACTGAGCACGTGACAGACGTGACAGAGTCTGGAGACGCCGTGGAGAACGTTCTGCTGCCTGCAACATCCTCCAGCATGACCGGTTTGGCGGTGGGTCAGTCATGGTGTGGGGTGGCATTTCTTTGGGGGGCCGCACAGCCCTCCATGTGCTCGCCAGAGGTAGCCTGACTGCCATTAGGTACCGAGATGAGATCCTCAGAGCCCTTGTGAGACCATATGCTGGTGCGGTTGGCCCTGGGTTCCTCCTAATGCAAGACAATGCTAGACCTCATGTGGCTGGAGTGTGTCAGCAGTTCCTGCAAGAGGAAGGCATTGATGCTATGGACCGCCCGTTCCCCAGACCTGAATCCAATTGAGCACATCTGGGACATCATGTCTCGCTCCATCCACCAACGCCACGTTGCACCACAGACTGTCCAGGAGTTGGCGGATGCTTTAGTCCAGGTCTGGGAGGAGATCCCTCAGGAGACCATCCGCCACCTCATCAGGAGCATGCCCAGGCGTTGTAGGGAGGTCATACAGGCACGTGGAGGCCACACACACTACTGAGCCTCATTTTGACTTGTTTTAAGGACATTACATCAAAGTTGGATCAGCCTGTCGTGTGGTTTTCCACTTTAATTTTGAGGGTGACTCCAAATCCAGACCTCCATGGGTTGATCAATTTGATTTCCATTGATAATTTTTGTGTGATTTTTGTTGTCAGCACATTCAACTATGTAAAGAAACAAGTATTTAATAAGATTATTTCATTCATTCAGATCTAGGATGTGTTATTTTAGTGT